>NC_053028.1:665794508-665998019 GCF_003073215.2 Triticum urartu | reverse complement strand
AATTCATGATCAATGTCAATATCAAAGTAAATGAGATTTGATATTGGGGCCAATTCAATGCCTTGGGGTTTCCTTGAGGAGCTTAAGGTGCTTTTGGCCTATGCCACAATCTTCATCCATTGGATCGGCAGCTATGTCTATGGAGCAGGCATGTGCATGTGCGTCGGCTGCAGGCTGAGCCATGCTCGTGCCGCATGCGACATGTGCAGGAACGGGTATGCAGGCACCGGCGGGGTTACCGACAGGCGCTTCAAAGGGGAAGGGAAAGAAAATCACGAGCTTGGGCGGCGGTGGAGGCAACGATATGGGGTCCAGTCGTAGCGTAATTACCTGAAAAAGCGATACATCGTGACCGTGGCTGCGGTGCCTCGGTTGAGTAATCACTGTTAGAAAAATAAGACATGTCGACGATGAAGACCAGTGTGTGTGCGCGCATTGGGCATGCCGAATCGTGACAAGACTGCGTGTGTGCGCCGCGTAGCTGTTGCCTAAAAAGCCAGCTGATGAGCTTGGCTAGTCCAGCCTCCAGCGCTAGTGGTTAGTTCAGCTTGTTAGTTGGTTAGCTAGCTAGATGGACGGCCGGGTTGTTTGGGCCCTGTGGTGAAGCTGGACGTGAGCATGAGAATAGGGGGGTAGTTAGTGGCGCGAGTGGTGCATGGTGGTTGTGGCCGCATGCATCGTGGAGTGTCAAGTCTCTGTATAAATGGTTTTCTTTTAGTGAATGGAAAAATGATTGAGAGGCCAAAAGCACAATGTAGCTACGTGGTCACCAAGGGAGTTCTCTAGGCAAAGGCCATGTGTTCTTCTTCCTTGGTATATGGGTGTGTTTGTCAGTGTCCAGGTCTAGTGTGTTCTTAAGAATAGCCATCAGAGAAGCAAGTAGAAGAGGAGCGGCCCCGTGGAGAAGTGGGTCATCACAAAGCTCTTGTAGCTTGGTGGAAGCGACTGGAGGATTCTGTCAATGACCGCATCATCCGGGAGATTAACTCCCAGCTGAGACAAGCGGTTATGCAACCCAGACATAGTGAGTATGTGCTCACTGACAGAACTATTTTCCTCCATCTTACAGCTGAAGAACTTATCGGAGACTTCATATCTCTCGATCCGGGCATGAGCTTGAAAAACCATTTTTCAGCTCTTCGAACATCTCGTATGCTCCATGTCTCTCAAAACGTTTTTGGAGCCCCGGCTCTAAGCTGTAAAGCATGCCGCACTGAACGAGGGAGTAGTCGTCAACACGTGTCTGCCAAGCGTTCATAACGTCTTGGTTCTGTGGGACGGGAGGATCACCTAGCGGTGCTTGTAGGACATAATCTTTCTTGGCAGCTATGAGGATGATCCTCAGGTTCCGGACCCAGTCCGTATAGTTGCTGCCATCGTCTTTCAGCTTGGTTTTCTCTAGGAACGCGTTGAAGTTGAGGACTGCGTTGGCCATTTGATCTACAAGACATATTGCAAAGATTTTAGACTAAGTTCATGATAATTAAGTTCATCTAATCAAATTATTAATGAACTCCCACTTAGATTAGACATCCCTCTAGTCATCTAAGTATTACATGATCCGAGTTAACTAGACCGTGTCCGATCATCACGTGAGACGGACTAGTCAACGTCGGTGAACATCTTCATGTTGATCGTATCTTCTATACGACTCATGCTCGACCTTTCGGTCTTCTGTGTTCCGAGGCCATGTCTGTACATGCTAGGCTCGTCAAGTCAACCTAAGTGTTTGCATGTGTAAATCTGTCTTACACCCGTTGTATGTGAACGTCTGAATAAAACACCCGATCATCACGTGGTGTTTTGAAACAGCGAACTGTCGCAACGGTGCACAGTTAGGGGGAACACTTCTTGAAATTATTATGAGGGATCATCTTATTTACTACCGTCGTTCTAAGTAAACAAGATGCAAAACATGATAAACATCACATGCAATCAATTAATAAACGTGACATGATATGGCCAATATCACATAGCTCCTTTGATCTCCATCTTGGGGCTCCATGATCATCTTGTCACCGGCTTGACACCATGATCTCCATCATCATGATCTCCATCATCGTGTCTCCATGAAGTTGCTCGCCAACTATTACTTCTACTACTGTGGTACATGTCTTGTTGGTTGGTTGTATTTCCCCTAGGTCGTCATACTGTGGTACATGTCTTGTTGGTTTCACTACTCTCATCTCCCTGCCGTTTCCATTGTCACGCTACTGCATGCGCGTCCTCGGTCCGAGCGTGCGCTCTCATGATACCCAAAAAGTGCCGGATACACGCAAGTCTAGCTTGTCATCCGACGCCCCAGATGAAATGACACCTGCTTTACCTGCGCTTACCTGATGTGAACCACACGTTTCTGCTGCTTATACATGTGTTGAGGTCTTAATTTTGTGAAGTTCGTATTTTTTAAGACAATGTTGTCTTTTCTTCCCATGTATTTTTTGTTGTTAAGAATTATTGTTAATTTAGAAACAATTTTTTTAAGTTTTTCTTAAAGGTAAATAGATTGTTATTGTTAAGCATCGATCATGTTCAGTAGTCTAGGGTGTCTTATGTTTTTTGTTTTTGTAAAAATGATTCTAATCTATTATCAAAATTCATCGGAAGTACAAAGCATGCCAAACGTAATAAAACTTACATCGGGATTCCAAGACCACTAAACAACCTCCAGAACGAGTCGTCGTCGTGTAGCCATCGCCGCTCCCCTATAAGAGTGGGCTTGAACTTGTCGATGACGGCCGGGAAGTCTTTGTGCATGTGCCCCTAAGGACCAATGCTCTGGAGCGGCAGTTGTCGCCGTTGAACCCTTGTATAGATCTGAAGCATCTAACATCAAATCTAGCCACATGACGAGAAACTCTAACCTTGTCCCCCAAGGAGATGGCAGGAATCTATGTCGGAGCTCCGTCGACTACGTCCAAACAGACGAACTCGAGGCGTTGGAGCTTCAAAGACAAACGCGAAGAAGTAGCAACGCCATCCGCCTGAACGCCGCACCTACAAGGACTAAATTAAAAAACCTCAATCTAAATTACAAACTGGAGCGGAGGCACCGGTATTTCCCTCACTGCCACCGGCCGCTGAAGCGGTAGGCGGAGAGGAAGCGAATCCACGGGCTCGCCGGTGAAGTGTGGAGGGAAGAGCTTGCCTTAGCCATGTTGAAACATGCTTTAGCCTCACGTTGTATATAAAGCAACAACCAAACAATACACGTCTGAATGATACAAGATGGTGAGGCAACCTACATACAATGCCGATCCCAGGATACTGCCTCATGCAGAACGCAAATGAGTACACCACCAAAAGATAATAAAGCAAGATCGAGTACAACGCCACGCTACGCCCTATAACACCTAAGCTCACGACAACATACTCATGAGGGAGAGTAGCGCTGAACGTCGCCGCTGCCAAGTCCACACACAAAAGGGTCTTCACTCGGAACCCTTCAACCGAGAGAGAAGCACCACGGCGGCGTCTTCAAGAAGATAGGTGTGCCCGCGAGTGTCGCTGTCGTCGGCGACAAAGCGTGGAGCATTCACCCGGAAGCTTCCCCATGCCACCACGAGGTCTTCAGGACAGGCGCAACGAGATAAGATCCCCAGGTCTGGATCAGGGCGCCACCATTGTCAAAGACAAAGCATGCCCGAGCCACCCGCTGCTACACCCCCTGCCGCCCGCACGACTAAGTGGAAAAGCCACCACCGGCGCCATTGCGCCAACTGGACAGCCCACAATACGAAGCCGCCACCCCAGCATCCATGTGTGATACACCACGGACCGTCTACATCACAGTGCCTCAACCATGGAAGGAAGAGTAAAGGTGTCTCCTTTCACTCTTTTCCCGGCATCTATCACGTAACCCGAATCGGACGCCTCCACGGTAGGTGGCATCTGCTCCTGCACACCCAGCTAGTCCCGATGGATCGGGGGAATAACAATCCCGCCACTACCCCTCTAGAATGGCATCCCCAACCTCCCGCCACCCACCAGCCACCATCCGGCCGACATTGCCTATAGCCACATCAAACGCCGGATGCAACCGCCGGCCCGTGTCTCCCACAACCCGGAGCCTGCGCCAGTGGACTTAGCGCCAGATCTGGAAGCCCACCGGGCCACCATGTGGGCGCCCCAAGCCATGCCTGACCGCACGATCCCCGGTCTCGCCACGCGAGGAGGATGTGGTTCCCGCCGCCGACGACGCTAGCCGGGCTTCGCCCGGCAGCGCCCCCGGCGGTGGCGAGGAGTAGGGGCCGAGGAAAGGGGGTGCGCAAGGGTGGCGGCTAGGTTTCGCCCGGCCTCCCGCGGGAGAGGAGCGGGTTGAATGGGTGTTTTATCTTTTCCCCCCCCTACCGGAGTTCCCTTTACCTTAGCTGTCCAGGGTGTCTTATATTATGCTAGGTGTGGCGTCTCCTGTTTTAATGCTCGGTGTTGGATAAATAGCCAAGTGACATTCTTCCGGATGGCATTTTTCTTGACATGCCTGTATATGCCTATATGGATTTTCCCATTTGTGACTTTACTATATTTATATGAAGGGGGCGAAGAAAGCCTGTTTCAAGCAAGCACGACAACCTATCATTTGTCCGACTAATTTCTTGTGATTAAGATTCGGCGCCCGCGAAATCAAAGCGACACGCAGTCTATCTTTATTGGGACCACACTGAGATATAACCTTTTGAGTTGAGATGTCCTTGCAGCCCATGCCCATGCATCTCCGTTCGAGCGTTCCACGTGAGAGATGGCCTGCGATGTATGCCACGCCTCCATTCATTGCCAGCGAATACAAAAAACTGACTACAGCTGGTACTTTGTCTCGGGCGCATGCGATGCGTCTGTACGCAACGGAGGAGGAAACGTACGCGACGTGGCCGGAGGGTGAGCGGCGACGGTCAACCCCGCGCTGCCGAAACGGCTGTTAAATCGTCCCCGCCCCCTTCCCCTCTTCACACACAGACACAAACAGACTACTTGCTCTCTTTTGCAAATCCAAAAACCTCCGAGGCGACCATGGATAACAAGACCACGGCGGCGGGGGTTCTGGACAACAGGTTCGGTGTGGAGACCAAGCATCCAGCAACGGGGACGAACATAGCCCCCGAGGTACTCCATCTTTATCTTGTTTTTTTTTTTTTTGAGAACTAGAATAGGCTGGCCTACTCAAGGGGAACTAGTACATTCAGAGATCATCAGAGATCGTAAACTAGGAGGCACTTCAGCGATCAGCAATTGGTCTCCAGTGCTTCTGTTTAGCGCCGCAAGTCCATGTGCCAAAGTATTTTTCCCTCGCTTCACATGTCAGACCTCACATGCAGAGAAAATCAGTCATGGCCTGTTTAATATCCATGATTAGGCCATAACATGCAGACCGTGAGGGCATCTGAGCACACACTATCCTGTTCTTTGCTTGCTGCACGTACGCTTTCCCCGAGGTAATTCCATCTTGTTGGATTAATATTCAGATCTGAATGTTCTAATGATACAAGAACTCAAGCCACATCAAACACTAGGTTCGAAAAGTACCGATCTAAATTATTATATGTCAAGCAGTATATGTAAAATGGGGCACATCCATTTGATAAGTTGTATTTTCGATAATCCAGTATATGTGCAGTTTGGATAACCTTTACACCATAGAGAAGATGCTAAGATGCATCAATCTATGTCTTCCCTTACCCGCAAAAAATAAAAACTATGCCTTCTTTTCAACCACTATTAATCATACATTAATGTGTGACCTTTTTTAAGCCATTAATTAATACAAATCAAATCGTGGCTTCTTCGAGACCTCTAGTGAACGAGTACACTATGTTTGGCTTATTCACTCGCTCTTTACTATAAATTAAATTTCAGCTTCCCTTTCCTGAATGTGCGTGGGTTGAGTTGTTTGAAATAGTATTAATTAAGTACTATGAGTACCTGCAGAAAAAAGAAGAAGAAATATTATTTCTAAGTTTAATGACAGAATTTTTTGAATGATGAGGTCCTTGGGTATGAAAAAGTGTTGATATGTTCGATTTAAATGACATATGAAGTATACCATGGTAACTACTGACTAGGCAAAGAGCTTTGCTATCCTCAAATGCATATATTTTTCTGGCCTATCGATTTGCTTCGGTTATTGACGAGACTTGCCTGCTCCCTTCCGTGTGCCCATCCGTGCTCCCGCATACGTGGCTTGATTTGATTGGAACAAAATAAGGCCCGGCCCCACCCCCTTAAAATCAGGGGGGAGATGATTAGATTAGAAAGGAAAAAGGAAAAAACAGCCGTAGGATGAAGGTGGGAGCACGGATGGGAGCATGGAAGGGAGCAGGCAAGCCGGATCCGTCTCCAAATAGTGTCTAGAATCTTCCTAAGTGAATAACATTATGGCCACTTAAATCATCGCATGCAATGATTTAGTTACCGCACAAAACAGTTTAGGAAACACATATACTACTGAATAAATCGTTGGTACATGGAAAGCTTCACACATGTCAATTTTTTTACTAATTGCTAGATGTAATTCGTTTATTCATGAGCATTTTCTTGATATGTGTTTTGTCTTTTGTTGTTTATATTGGTATGAATGATGCATTCACTAATTCTTTTTAATGCTTAAATCTTTTACATAATTACATATAGATATGCACTGATTGTTAAATAAATGACATGATTTTTCTAGCATCAATTTTTTTCAAAGTTAGAAGAGTCTACTTTGAATATTAATACCTGATTTAATGATATAATCTCCAAAACTTTGTTGAAATTTCACTGAAAATGAGAACCCTGATAATCTAACTTTCAATGAAATAGGTACCTCCCTTGGATTCTTTGCAGACTTCATCACACAACCTTGAAGTTCTATGGGACTGCGACAGCTCTCACAAGGAAAAAGATTACGGTGAGGGATGGTCCACCGATGAGGAGATCATGGATCGTCTGTGGGAGGCTCCGACAAAGATAACTCCATTGTCCAAGAAGAAGAAAGTAGAGTTGCAATATATGGATAACTTCACCGATGAGTTGTGTGGGCAAGATTGTAAAGTGTCTAGGCTACCAAAGCAAGCATGCCGGCATGACAAAATATCAGGACAAGGATTGTCGTCTGCAAAAATATCTATCAAGCATGTACTTCCAACTCCTTCGCGGGAATATAAAGCAGCAAGAGTAACCAATGGCGATCACAAGGAGTCCATCATGGATCTCTACCAAAGTGTGGACACGCTATACCGCTTTATGAGAGGTTGTGATGAGAAGCTCGAGAATCTCCACAAGAAAGTCATGGTGCTTTGTCAAGCGGTCAAGAAGGAAGTAGAGTGGCAATATGTGGAGAACTTCACCGAGGAGATGCGTGGCCCAGACTGTAAAGTGTCTGGGCTACTGAAGCAACCATGCAGGCAAGACAAGATATTAGGAGAAGGACCCTCGTCCGCAACACAATCTATCAAGCATGTGCTTCCAACTCCTTCCCAAGAATATAAAGTAACCAGAGCAACCAATGAAGATCAGTCGGGGTCCATCATGGATCTCTACCGCAGTGTGGACATGCTATACCACTTTATGAGAGATTGTGATGAGAAGCTCGAGTATCTCCAGAAAACAGTCATGGTACTTGGTCACGCCGTCACCAACTCTTCCCTACCACCACCATCCAGGGATCAAGCATAATTTATGGCAGACAACAGCTCTCATGCTTGGTGGAGGTTTGCCTCGGTATCGTGGATGCCTATTTACTTTATCTTGCAAAAAAATGACGTCTCTCTTTAGTAGCATCTTTATTTTATGAACTTTTTATTTTGCAAGTGTGCTATCCTCTTCTTAGAAAAATTATATGGTTGTATCCGTTGAGTGAAACATAATAATGATATGTTTGTGTGTTGGATATCTATATCTATATCTATCTATATCTATACTTCTATCTATCTATCTATCTATCTATCTATCTATCTATCTATCTATATCTATCTATACTTCTACTAATTTGTGACTTCCAAAAAATTACCATGTTAATCAGAAAATAGGAGGCATTAATCTAGTGGGACCGAGTTATTACGGTTTAGATCTGCCGATGTAATACCCCTATTTAGTACTCCTACTAATTTGTGACATCCAAAAAATTACCATGTTAATCAAAAAATAGGAGCCGTTAATCTAGTCGGACCGAGTTATTACGGTTTAGATCTGCCGGTGTAATACCCATATTTAGTAAAAAAAATGAGCCATTTATCTGGTGGGACCGTGTTGTTAGCGTAGATCAAACCATAAACGCTCTGTTTGTTCAGTTCCGTCAAAAAAAATTAATCCTCTATTTGTTACGTTCCATCAAAAGACATTTTTTAAAGGCGATGTGACTTCCTCAAATTTGTGACAAAAAAGATCGTATCTTAACTGCCATCTACTATTCCATCGATACCTCCTCCCTATTCATTCTTTCTCTCTCCTCCCAAGGAAAATATTCCACCGTAACTTCATCTCTCCATTCTCTCTCCTGTATGGACTCTATTGTTTTTCTTGCCACATGGAAACTATTTCACCGAACCTTCCTCATAAATAAAAACGCTAATATGTGGACAGTTCTGATTAAACAACTTATAATGAGTATACATATAGTCTTTCTTCTCAAGAAACGACAGTGTTACATATAGTTGATCGACGATAGGAAAAACCTGCAGATCATATGTGAAGGAAGATCGGACTGTGTTGGCTGAGTTGATGCATCAATGAAGACGCCCTGGCCCGATGAGCCGATGTGAGTACTGGCCGGCGGCAGCTCCATGAGCTTCTCTGATGATCTAACCTGTGTGTGCTGGCCGTATCCCGTCCTGTGTTGGGCAAAGGTAATTTGATTCAAACATGTTTGACCCACGTCGTACGTGCTAAACACGTCTATTGGAAAAGAAGTGCCTGTGTTTTGACTAGTTTGCATGTGTTTTTGATTTGCGTAGTGCAATTTTGTCACTAATTAATTAACTATTTTTGCATGAGTCGCACATATGGACTAGTCAGAGTGGGGAGTAACTTAGAGTAGTAACATGCATATGTTACTAGTCTATGTTACCACCTCCACAGTGGGTAAACATATGTGTTGTGTCATGCATCACTTTATTTATTAGGTTGTAGACTCATCTTTTCTTAATATGTGTGATGTTACAGTAACTAGCTATGTTACCACATGTCTCTCTTTCTTCATTAACCCTAGTAGAAAATGGGCCTATTGTCCCGGTTCGTAAGGGTGTTTTGTCCCGGTTCCTGAACCGAGACTAAAGGGTTGTTACTAATGCCCTGTCCCTTTAGTCTCGGTTCAGTCCAGAACCGGGACAGATGGGCCTCCACGTGACCTGTGCGCGGAGCTCAGGCAGGAGGGCCTTTGGTTCCGGTTGGTGGCACCAACCGGGACCAATAGGCATCCACGCGTCAGCATTTCTGTGGCTGGAGTTTTTGTTTTTTTAAAAGGGGGGTGTTTGGGGGTTTTAGGGGGTTAATTTAGGTGTTTCATATATTGTGTTAGCTAGCTATAATGAATAGAGAGAAGTGTCCTCTCTTATGTCCGTGCTTGGTCGACGCTGCGTACTATACATACGTATAGAGAGGACTAGACATGCTAGCTAGCTCGTAAGCAAACGAAGGAAACAGAAGATCATCATGAACATATATGCATACAGAGAGAAGTGATATCGACCACCTCTTCTTCCCCGAGAGATTGGTCGAACAACAAGTTCTTGTATATCTATCCGACACTACCGGCTACATATATACAATAATTATCTCTTACAAATATAATCTCCTAACATACGGACGCATGGTCCACATAGTATTCTCCGTCTTCAGCGATCATGTGGTCAAGAAAGAATGCCGCCAATTCCTCTTGAATTGCTCGCATGCGAGCTGGTGCTAGGAGTTCATCCCGCTTCCGAAACATCTAATTTGAAGAAGTGGGTCAATACATATATAATATATATATATATGAAACTCAACACAAATGATGGTAATAAAAGAAAATTGTGAATATTGTTATTTACGCACTTCATATTGTTCGTCAGAGTAGCCCCGCTCACAGGTCGTGTGGCGGATGGACTCGCAAACGTAGTATTCATAGAAATCATTCCCTTGTTCCTGCCACAACCAGTTTACAAGAAATAGAGGTCAATCAAACTGATAAGCAAGAATGCCAAATGGTATTGATGAAACTAGCGCTTGAATCACTAGGAGATGCGCGGAACATGCTACTATAGTACTTACTTTCGGGTGTCTAAATTCTAGCTTCTTCGGCAGTCCCGGAGCTTTTTTGGTGAATTTTCTCCAAACCCTGCCAGACAAAGAAAACAATTACTTGATATCAGAAATGAACAAACTTGCTGGTATGGTGGATAATGATCGATTTAACTTACTTCTCGAGCATTTGAGTCATGTCCGCATACTCCTGGGGATCTTTTCGTTTAGAGTCCAAGACAGTTACTACTCCCTGCTCAAGCTTAATCTCTAGGAGAATATAGTGGAACCTGCGCACGCATGCATAACTCATCAATTACATTACTATAAGCTTGACTAATATATAAGGGAAACCGAATATGCACAAGACAGTAACACTCACTTGAAGTTGTAAGGAAAGAGTATTATATCTTTGTTTTCATTTATTACCAACGATCGTAGCAAGTTGGCCTCGGTATCTACGGCATGAAATTTAACCTCAGTTGCATCTATGAGATTTGTGTTAATGAACCCAATATCACCGATTTGTCTTTTCTTCAATTCGACGATCTTCAATCTGCATAATATAGTGAGGATAATTATAAATACATGCAATGAAAGAGCTGAGCTATATAGAGAGACTTAATGACAGAAGTAGTACTACTTACAGACAGTAGCAGGTGACCGTTGCTTTATCGAGGGCCAATTGATTGAAAAACTGAAAGAACTCCTCAAATGGAACAGGCAACAGTTCAATTCCAACGAGGTCATGCTCCTTTTTAACTCTCACATACAAAGTATTCCTCCCCCCCCCCCAGACTCTCTGCAGATTTTCAAATACCAATCATGCAATCTTCGCATCATCATTGATAGAGATCTTTCATCTTTGACGAGAGGCTTCCCGTACTCGTATCTTTGTATCTGCACCTCCAAGAAATCATAATGTACATCGTCGGGCAGGTAATCTCCAAGATTGCTATAACCGGGCACCATCCTCGGATCATTAGCGACGATGTCGCTAGGAACCTTGAGCGGGGGGCACGATTGCTTCGCTTGTTCGCCGAGCTGGGAAATTTGTTTCCCAGCTCGTCGTTCTTTCATCCTTTGATCACTGACAGTACTTCCCGACCGCTCCGCTTCGGCAAATGCCTTTCCAATAATGCACTCATAGTTGCCTTTCGGCGAAGACTTGGGTGGTTTCCAACAAATAGTCAGAGTGCGCTTCGCTTTCACCGGATCTACCTTCTCCTCCAGAGGTGGATGTTTATTTGCTTTCATCCCTTCAAAGAAGTTCCTCACTTCTTCTCGCGCGATCTCGGCGTTCTCCTCCGGGGTCCTCTCGTATGGTAACTTCTCTGGAGTCTTCAGAGAAGGACCGAATCTGTAGGTCCTCCCACCTCTGGTTGTACTGCTAGACGCCAGCAGAGCAGATGGAGCGGCTGTCTTCTTTACTTGCTTACGAGGCGGGGGAGAAGGACTACGATGCGCCGGAGCAGCCGGAGCAGCGGCGGGTCTCTTCCGCCCTTGCTGACGAGGCGGAGAAGGAGGAGGCTGGCTGCTCGGGCGCGTCGGCGCAGGCGAAGAAGGAGGCGGAGTGCCGCCACGCGCCGGAGAAGGAGCCGGTCGAGTGCCCTGATCGTCACTCGCCGGAGGAGGAGGCGGTGGAGGAGGCGGAGTGCCCTGACTCGCCGGAGGGGGAGGAGGAGGCGGAGGCGTCCAGTTCGGAAGTAGTGTGGCTCGGGCATTCCATCGAACACCTTGTGTGCATAGGAGGTGAGCTAGAGCACCACCAAGCCCTCTCCCCCTCGGCCAGAAAAAACAAAGCAGTGTGCTCTGCTCTTACGCGAGGGGGTATATATAGGCACCTCATTGGTCCCGGTTGGTGGCATGAACCGGGACTAAAGGGGAGCCTTTGGTCCCGGTTCAAGCCACCAACCGGGACCAATGGTGGTGGGCAGGAGCGAAGCCCATTGGTCCCGGTTCGTCCCACCAACCGGGACCAAAAGGTCCAGACGAACCGGGACCAATGGCCCACATGGCCCGGCCGGCCCCCTGGGCTCACGAACCGGGTCCAATGCCCCCATTGGTCTCGGTTCTGGACTGAACCGGGACTAATGGGCTGACCCGGCCTGGACCTTTGCCCCCTTTTCTACTAGTGTAATTACATGCCACATCATCTATTTTGCCTAGATAAGTGTGATGCTACTACCTATGTTACTCCCACTGTGGGTTGTCTGACTGGTGATGGCAAGGTTCATATGATTTGGCTCGTACTTTGATGCAAGGTGTGATAGCTATAAACATCACCTTACTTTTCCCAATTAAAAAATTATTATATGGTGAAATTAACATAGTAATGTACTCCTACAAGGGTAATAAAATTGCGCATGCTTTCTATGTATCACCCCTGAGTAAGATATCAGGCAAACACAAGCATCTATGTCATATACGTACCGACGCACATATATGAGCGTCATGATGGAAAATAGCTAGAACGCACACTTTCCTTCAACGATTTCCTTTTCGAGATTTGAGCATTACTAGAGTAAACTAAAATCTGCATCACCTAATGATGTAGTTTAGAGGAAATATATAAAAGAAGTAATCTCTTTTGATGTATATGTAAGCTTCAATATGACATATTTCCACCCACCCGGCCCCTCCCCCCAAAGAAATGTGACATATTTCCAATGAAAACATGGTGCATCGATTCACTCTTCATCGCCAAGAAAAAATGAATACCCTTTTGTACTCCTCATAAAACACTTTTGCATGAATATTGTATGTAATATTAGTGCATGATTGAATTATAATCTAGATATGGTCTAAAAAGCAAGAAAAGGTGTTGTCGACGGAAAAAATTGAATGTATGTAAGAACGTAAGACCAAACTCCATTGTATTCTATGGGAAAAAGGGACAACATAACGAATTTCTCATTTGCAACACTACAGCCCACAAATACACATGCAACCTTCCTAATTTTTTTCATAGTTACATCTTCTATAAATCCGAAATTAGGCATGACTCAACAATAATATCACATACAAATGTTTGACACAACTGAATGTTGGAAAAGTCTATGTGTACAAAAGATATAATAATAAATGCACGGAAGTTACTCTAAAAAATTAATGGAGTTCTTTAACTCAATACTTTTCTGCATAACAATTAAAATTTCATTTTTATATGTTTGACATTAATTGATCAAACTATTATCCTAAGTTTACTCATGTTTAAAATACAAAAATTCACTGCTCACGCTCCTCCACCCCATATAAATTTCAGGAAGAGAGAAGTTCAAAGACTTCGCTTCTGTAGGCCAACGAGATACTGGCGTGAGCGGCCTGGCGGCCCACCATCTTGGAGTCCTCATAAGCACGGTTTATGTGAGTCCGAAGGTGTCCACACAGTGGGCAGACACGACATCCGCCCTAGGAGTTATATTTGTTATTATTTTAAATGTTTCAAGTTAATTGCAGATCCAATTTTTCGTATTTCTTTTGTACCCCCGGGGACCTCTCTCATTTTTGGTAAACAATAATCCTCAGAAATGTATTCAGAGGGACACGTAAGGATATAGAGATACAAAATAGTTGATCCATTTCTATGGATAGCACGGTTGCTGTTTAGTACTGCCAGCGACATAGTGTCTCGCGCCTCCATGCCGGAATGGGCGCCGCCTCGCGCTGCCCTACCATCGCCGATGCCACCTGGAGAGCCGCCTTAGTGGCGTATACAAGATCATATGCTGTTGAGAAATCTTAGCATTCACAAACCATATTCCAAAAAAAAAAAAGTTCGGAAATAGAGATCCGAACATGTAGTGACCTATTGGTATATCAAAAAGTATGTGCTAGATACACAAAACATGTGCATAATTGCACAGGTGTAGGGCAAGCAAAATAGTTCGTAGTACGTTGCGACGCAGGTATTTCTGATTGACTCTGATGGATAAGTTATGTATATTCCTGAAAGTGACTTAACTTTTGCAGCGATAAACATTAGTTGGATTCAAGAGTAGAGAAAAATCTTCGCTCATCTGTTGTATATGGGATCCTACTCCAAGGGCAGAGAAGTTGTTGATCATCAGTGTTATTGTGTGAGGTCATACTGATATGAGAATAATGTAAAACTATGTCCAGACTGCAATGTATATATACCTGCAGGTGTAAAGGAATAAATAATGTCATTGTTAGAGCATCCTGGTCGTGGTATATAGAGATAACGATGCTCTAGTTGATTCTCTATTTGGTTCCTCCTTACTGTGTGTTGTAATGTGATTAATCACTTATCACGTAGATTTAATTTCCAATTGCACTTAGTTGCAGCTTATCACAGTTTAAAAAATACTTAAGTGCTGTATCGATGCCATATGAGTTTTCAACACGTACTTGTGATCTCAAAAGAAAAAAATTGGCATGTACCGTTAATATGTTAGAAACAAACTATATATGATCAATAGTTATGCCATTCAGATTTAAGCCACCCAGTTATGTCTTCTCTCAGCGCTGATGGATCTGTGCCTATATATGGCTACATCATATGACAATATAACCAAAGGGATGGTAAATGGACTATATATTTGGAAATTAAAACAACGTACATGCATGAGAAGTTGAAGCATCAAACCTGAAACTGAAGGATGTTTTGCACCATAAAGATCAGTCGGATTCAACAGTAGAGAAGATTATCATCAGTCATTTGTATATGAGATATTGTTTCTCAGAAGGTTGTCGGTCATTAGTGAGATCATATTACTTTGGTTCAACATAAGGGAATGCATCGAATGCACTCTATAGCTGCAAGAATAAAACAAACAAACCATTTTATTGGAAAAACATCCAGATTGTAGTATATAGATAATCACAAAGTGACAACATTAACCATACGAAATCTTGAGTAGATGATGTCGTTATATAGTACATAATGTTAATCGCTGTAGACGAATTAAAATGCAGCAAGAGGCTAGCATGACTCCCTACCTCTAATTCTCTATGGGGTAGGATTGCTGGCGCAGTCAGAAGGTTGAGCAGAAATCAAAGAGGCAGGTATTTGGGACCATCCTAATGAACAACAATGTGAAGGCCGATGAATTAGAATGCAGAAATAAGGGCTTGAATGATCAGACGCGGGAAGAAACATCAGTGCGTACGTCCGTGTAGTAGTAGAAGCAGGAATTAATGGATTTCTGACAACGTGTGGCCTGCTGCAAAATCAAGAGCACGGAGCCATCCCAACAAATAACTAAAAAGAAAGATGATAGATCCAGACGCTATGGCGAAGAGGAATAGAGAGATTATAGGAATCAAAAGAGAAATTGCGACATTAATAAACCAATCTTCATTACTCGGGAAGAACTCTTCATGCGCACCACTTGATTATCTGGAAATAGTCAAAAGGGGAAAATACACAACTTAGTGTGTTGGGGAACGTTGCAGAAAACAAAAAATTTCCTACTCATTTCACCAAGATCATCTAGGAGTTCATCTAGCAACGAGTCATTGGATGCATCTACATACCTTTGTAGATCGCGCACGGAAGCGCAAAAGAACGGTGATGATGTAGTCGTACTCGACGTGATCCAAATCATCGATGACCAGCGCCGAACGGACGGCACCTCCGCGTTCAACACACGTACGGGACGGGAGACGTCTCCTCCTTCTTGATCCAGCAAGGGGGGAGGAGAGGTTGATGAAGATCCAGCAGCACGACGGCGTGGTGGTGGATGCAGGGCGTCACAGAAGCAGGGCTTCGCCAAGACTACGAGGGAGAGACGTAACGGGGGGAGATGGAGGCGCCAGGGGCTGGTGTGAAATCCCTCCTCTCCCCCCACTATATATAGGGGTGCCAGGGGGGCGCCGGCCCTAGTAGATGAGATCTACTAGGGGGGCGGCGGCCAAGGGGAGGTTTCCCTCCCCCCCAAGGCACCTAGGGGTGCCTTCCACCACATGGACTCTTCCATGGTGGAAACCCTAGGCGCATGGGCCTATAGGGGCTGGCGCCCCAGCCCACTATGGGCTGGGTTCCCTCCTATTTCAGCCCATGGGGCCCTCCGGGATAGGTGGCCCCACCCGGTGGACCCCCGGGACCCCTCCGGTGGTCCCGGTACAATACCGATAACCCCGAAACTTGTCCCGATGCCCGAAACAGCACTTCCTATATATAATTCTTTACCTCCGGACCATTCCGGAACTCCTCGTGACGTCCGGGATCTCATCCGGGACTCCGAACAACATTCGGGTTTCTGCATATACATATCTTCACAACCCTAGCGTCACCGAACCTTAAGTGTGTAGACCCTACGGGTTCGGGAGACAAGCAGACATGACCGAGACGACTCTCGGGTCAATAACCAACAGCGGGATCTGGATACCCATGTTGGCTCCCACATGCTCCACGACGATCTCATCGGATGAACCACGATGTCGAGGATTCAATCAACCCCGTACGCAATTCCCTTTGTCAATCGATATGTTACTTGCCCGAGATTCGATCGTCGGTATCCCAATACCTCGTTCAATCTCGTTACCGACAAGTCACTTTACTCATACCGTAATGCATGATTCCATGACCAGACACTTGGTCACTTTGAGCTCATTATGAGGATGCATTACCGAGTGGGCCCAGCGATACCTCTCCGTCATACGGAGTGACAAATCCCAGTCTTGATCCATGTCAACCCAACAGACACTTTCGGAGATACCCGTAGTCTACCTTTATAGTCACCCAGTTACGTTGTGACGTTTGGTATACCCAAAGCACTCCTACGATATCCGGGAGTTAAACGATCTCATGGTCTAAGGAAAAGATACTTTGACATTGGAAAACTCTAGCAAACGAACTATACGATCTTGTGCTATGTTTAGGATTGGGTCTTGTCCATCACATCATTCTCCTAATGATGTGATCTCGTTATCAATGACATCCAATGTCCATAGTCAGGAAACCATGACTATCTGTTGATCAACGAGCTAGTCAACTAGAGGCTCACTAGGGACATGTTGGTGTCTGTTATTCACACATGTATTATGATTTCCGGATAACACAATTATAGCATGAATAAATACAATTATCATGAACAAGGAAATATAATAATAATGCTTTTATTATTGCCTCTAGGGCATATTTCCAACAGTCTCCCACTTGCACTAGAGTCAATAATCTAGTTACATTATGATGAATCGAACACCCATGGAATTCTGGTGTTGATCATGTTTTGCCCTAGGGAGAGGTTTAGTCAACGGATCTGCTACATTCTGGTCCGTATGTACTTTACAAATCTCTATGTCTCCATCTTGAACATTTTCACGAATGGAGTTGAAGCGACGCTTGATGTGCCTTGTCTTCTTGTGAAACCTGGGCTCCTTGGCAAGTGCAATAGCTCCAGTGTTGTCACAAAAGAGTTTGATTGGCCCCGACGCATTGGGTATGACTCCTAGGTCGGTGATGAACTCCTTCACCCATATTGCTTCATGTGCTGCCTCCGAGGCTGCCATGTACTCCGCTTCACATGTAGATCCCGCCACGACGCTCTGCTTGCAACTGCACCAGCTTACTGCCCCACCATTCAAAATAAACACGTATCCGGTTTGTGACTTAGAGTCATCCAGATCTGTGTCGAAGCTAGCGTCGACGTAACCCTTTACGACGAGCTCTTCGTCACCTCCATAAACGAGAAACATTTCCTTAGTCCTTTTCAGGTACTTCAGGATATTCTTGACCGCTGTCTAGTGTTCCTTGCCGGGATTACTTTGGTACCTTCCTACCAAACTTACGGCAAGGTTTACATCAGGTCTGGTACACAGCATGGCATACATAATAGAACCTATGGCTGAGGCATAGGGGATGACACTCATCTCTTCTATTTCTTCTGCCGTGGTCGGACATTGAGCTGAGCTCAATTTCACACCTTGTAATACAGGTAAGAACCCCTTCTTAGAATGATCCATATTGAACTTCTTCAATATCTTATCAAGGTATGTGCTTTGTGAAAGACCTATGAGGCGTCTTGATCTATCTCTATAGATTTTGATGCCTAATATATAAGCAGCTTCTCCAAGGTCCTTCATTGAAAAACTCTTATTCAAGTAGGCCTTGATGCTGTCCAAGAGATCTATATCATTTCCCATCAAAAGTATGTCATCTACATATAGTATGAGAAATGCTACAGAGCTCCCACTCACTTTCTTGTAAACGCAGGCTTCTCCATAAGTCTGCGTAAACCCAAACGCTTTGATCATCTCATCAAAGCGAATGTTCCAACTCCGAGATGCTTGCACCAGCCCATAAATCGAGCGTTGGAGCTTGCACACCTTGTTAGCATTCTTAGGATCGACAAATCCTTCCGGCTGCATCATATACAATTCTTCCTTGAGGAAACCATTAAGGAATGCCGTTTTGACGTCCATTTGCCAAATTTCATAATCATAAAATGCGGCAATTGCTAACATGATTCGGACGGACTTTAGCTTCGCTACCGGTGAGAAAGTCTCATCGTAGTCAACTCCTTGAACTTGTCGATAACCCTTAGCAACAAGTCGAGCTTTATAGATGGTCACATTACCATCCGCGTCCGTCTTCTTCTTAAAGATCCATTTATTTTCTATGGCTCGCCGTTCAACGGGCAAGTCAGTCAAATTCCATACTTCGTTTTCATACATGGATCCTATCTCGGATTTCATGGCTTCTAGCCATTTGTCGGAATCCGGGCCCGCCATCGCTTCTTCATAGTTCGAAGGTTCACCGTTGTCTAACAACATGATTTCGAAGACAGGGTTGCTGTACCACTCTGGTGCGGAACGTGTCCTTGTGGACCTTCGAATTTCAGTAGGAGCTCGATCAGAAGTATCTTGATCATTATCATTAACTTCCTCTCTAGTCGGTGCAGGCACCTCAGGAACATTTTCTTGAGTTGCGCCATTTTCCGGTTCAAGAGGTAATACTTCATCAAGCTCTACTTTCCTCCCACTTACTTCTTTCGAGAGAAACTCTTTCTCTAGAAAGGACCCATTCTTGGCAACAAAGATCTTGCCTTCGGATCTGAGGTAGAAGGTGTACCCAATAGTTTCTTTTGGGTATCCTATGAAGACGCATTTTTCCGACTTGGGTTCGAGCTTTTCAGGTTGAAGTTTCTTGACATAAGCATCGCATCCCCGAACTTTTAGAAACGACAGCTTAGGTTTCTTCCCAAACAATAATTCATACGGTGTCGTCTCAACGGATTTCGATGGAGCCCTATTTAAAGTGAATGCGGCAGTCTCTAAAGCATAGCCCCAAAAAGATAGCGGTAAATCAGTAAGAGACATCATAGACCGCACCATATCCAATAGAGTGCAATTACGACGTTCGGACACACCGTTACGCTGAGGTGTTCCAGGCGGCGTGAGTTGTGAAACTATTCCACATTTTCTTAAGTGTGTGCCAAACTCGTGACTCAAGTATTCTCCTCCACGATCTGATCGTAGAAACTTGATTTTCCTGTCACGTTGATTTTCAACCTCACTCTGAAATTCCTTGAACTTTTCAAAGGTTTCAGACTTGTGTTTCATTAAGTAGATATACCCATACCTACTTAAATCATCAGTGAGGGTGAGAACATAACGATAGCCACCGCGAGCCTCAACACTCATTGGACCGCACACATCAGTATGTATGATTTCCAATAAGTCAGTTGCTCGCTCCATTGTTCCTGAGAACGGAGTCTTGGTCATTTTACCCATAAGGCATGGTTCGCACGTGTCAAATGATTCATAATCAAGAGACTCTAAAAGTCCATCTGCATGGAGCTTCTTCATGCGTTTGACACCTATGTGACCAAGGCGGCAGTGCCACAAGTATGTGGGACTATCATTATCAACCTTACTTCTTTTGGTACTCACATTATGAACATGTGTAGCATCACGTTCGAGATTCATAAAGAATAAACCATTCACCATAGGAGCATGACCATAAAACATATCTCTCATAAAAATGGAACAACCATTATTATCAGATTTAAAAGAGTAGCCATCTCGAATTAAACGAGATCCCGATACAATGTTCATGCTCAAAGCTGGCACTAAATAACAATTATTAAGGTTTAAAACTAATCCCGAAGGGAGATGCAGAGGCAGCGTGCCGACGGCGATCACATTGACCTTGGAACCATTCCCGACGCGCATCGTCACCTCGTCCTTTGCCAGTTTCCGCTTATTCCGCAGCCCCTGCTTTGAGTTACAAATGTGAGCAACTTCACCGGTATCAAATACCCAGGAGCTACTACGGGCACTAGTAAGGTACACATCAATTACATGTATATCACATATACCTTTTGTCTTGCCGGCCTTCTTATCCGCTAAGTACTTAGGGCAGTTCCGCTTCCAGTGGCCGCTTCCCTTGCAATAAAAGCACTCAGTCTCGGGCTTGGGTCCATTCTTTGGCTTCTTCCCGGCAGCTTGCTTGCCAGGCGCGGCAACCTCCTTGCCGTCCTTCTTGAAGTTCTTTTTACCCTTGCCTTTCTTGAACTTAGTGGTTTTATTGACCATCAAAACTTGATGCTCCTTCTTGACTTCTACCTCCGCTGATTTCAGCATAGAGAACAACTCAGGAATGGTCTTTTGCATCCCCTGCATGTTGAAGTTCATCACAAAGCTCTTGTAGCTTGGTGGAAGCGACTGGAGGATTCTGTCAATGACCGCATCATCCGGGAGATTAACTCCCAGCTGAGACAAGCGGTTATGCAACCCAGACATAGTGAGTATGTGCTCACTGACAGAACTATTTTCCTCCATCTTACAGCTGAAGAACTTATCGGAGACTTCATATCTCTCGATCCGGGCATGAGCTTGAAAAACCATTTTTCAGCTCTTCGAACATCTCGTATGCTCCATGTCTCTCAAAACGTTTTTGGAGCCCCGGCTCTAAGCTGTAAAGCATGCCGCACTGAACGAGGGAGTAGTCGTCAACACGTGTCTGCCAAGCGTTCATAACGTCTTGGTTCTGTGGGACGGGAGGATCACCTAGCGGTGCTTGTAGGACATAATCTTTCTTGGCAGCTATGAGGATGATCCTCAGGTTCCGGACCCAGTCCGTATAGTTGCTGCCATCGTCTTTCAGCTTGGTTTTCTCTAGGAACGCGTTGAAGTTGAGGACTGCGTTGGCCATTTGATCTACAAGACATATTGCAAAGATTTTAGACTAAGTTCATGATAATTAAGTTCATCTAATCAAATTATTAATGAACTCCCACTTAGATTAGACATCCCTCTAGTCATCTAAGTATTACATGATCCGAGTTAACTAGACCGTGTCCGATCATCACGTGAGACGGACTAGTCAACGTCGGTGAACATCTTCATGTTGATCGTATCTTCTATACGACTCATGCTCGACCTTTCGGTCTTCTGTGTTCCGAGGCCATGTCTGTACATGCTAGGCTCGTCAAGTCAACCTAAGTGTTTGCATGTGTAAATCTGTCTTACACCCGTTGTATGTGAACGTCTGAATAAAACACCCGATCATCACGTGGTGTTTTGAAACAGCGAACTGTCGCAACGGTGCACAGTTAGGGGGAACACTTCTTGAAATTATTATGAGGGATCATCTTATTTACTACCGTCGTTCTAAGTAAACAAGATGCAAAACATGATAAACATCACATGCAATCAATTAATAAACGTGACATGATATGGCCAATATCACATAGCTCCTTTGATCTCCATCTTGGGGCTCCATGATCATCTTGTCACCGGCTTGACACCATGATCTCCATCATCATGATCTCCATCATCGTGTCTCCATGAAGTTGCTCGCCAACTATTACTTCTACTACTATGGCTAACGCGTTTAGCAATAAAGTAAAGTAATTTACATGGCGTTCCTCGTTGACACGCAGGTCATATAAAAGAATAAAGACAACTCCTATGGCTCCTGCCGGTTGTCATACTCATCGACATGCAAGTCGTGATTCCTATTACAATAGCATGAACATCTCATACATCACATATAGATCATTCATCATTCATCACAACTTTGGCCATATCATATCACAACCCACTTGCTGCAAAAACAAGTTAGACGTCCTCTAATTGTTGTTGCAAGTTTAACGTGGCTGAATTAGGGTTCTAGCAAGAACGTCTTCTTACCTACGTTAAAGCCACAACGTGATTTGTCAACTTCTATTTACCCTTCATAAGGACCCTGTTCATCGAATCCGCTCCAACTAAAGTGGGAGAGACAGACACCCGCCAGCCACCTTATGCAACTAGTGCATGTTAGTCGGTGGAACCGGTCTCACGTAAGCGTACGTGTAAGGTTGGTCCGGGCCGCTTCATCCCACAATACTGCTGAAGCAAGAAAAGACTAGTAACGGCAAGAAAGTTGACAAATCTACGCCCACAACAAATTGTGTTCTACTCGCGCAAGAAGAACTACGCATAGACCTAGCTCTGATACCACTGTTGGGGAACGTTGCAGAAAACAAAAAATTTCCTACTCGTTTCACCAAGATCATCTAGGAGTTCATCTAGCAACGAGTCATTGGATGCATCTACATACCTTTGTAGATCGCGCACGGAAGCGTTCAAAAGAACGGTGATGATGTAGTCGTACTCGACGTGATCCAAATCACCGATGACCAGCGCCGAACGGATGGCACCTCCGCGTTCAACACACGTATGGGACGGGAGACGTCTCCTCCTTCTTGATCCAGCAAGGGGGGAGGAGAGGTTGATGAAGATCCAGCAGCACGACGGCGTGGTGGTGGATGCAGGGCATCACAGAAGCAGGGCTTCGCCAAGACTACGAGGGAGAGACGTAACGGGGGGAGATGGAGGCGCCAGGGGCTGGTGTGAAATCCCTCCTCTCCCCCCACTATATATAGGGGTGCCAGGGGGGCGCCGGCCCTAGTAGATGAGATCTACTAGGGGGCGGCGGCCAAGGGGAGGTTTCCCTCCCCCCCAAGGCACCTAGGGGTGCCTTCCACCACATGGACTCTTCCATGGTGGAAACCCTAGGCGCATGGGCCTATAGGGGCTGGCGCCCCAGCCCACTATGGGCTGGGTTCCCTCCTATTTCAGCCCATGGGGCCCTCCGGGATAGGTGGCCCCACCCGGTGGATCCCCGGGACCCCTCCGGTGGTCCCGGTACAATACCGATAACCCCGAAACTTGTCCCGATGCCCGAAACAGCACTTCCTATATATAATTCTTTACCTTCGGACCATTCCGCAACTCCTCGTGACGTCCGGGATCTCATCCGGGACCCCTTTGGTTTACTACATATTCATATCTCTACAACCCTAGCGTCACCGAACCTTAAGTGTGTAGACCCTACGGGTTCGGGAGACAAGCAGACATGACCGAGACGACTCTCCGGTCAATAACCAACAGCGGGATCTGGATACCCATGTTGGCTCCCACATGCTCCACGATGATCTCATCGGATGAACCACGATGTCGAGGATTCAATCAACCCCGTATGCAATTCCCTTTGTCAATCGATATGTTACTTGCCCGAGATTCGATCGTCGGTATCCCAATACCTCGTTCAATCTCGTTACCTGCAAGTCACTTTACTCGTAACGTAATGCATGATCACGTGACCAGACACTTGGTCACTTTGAGCTCATTATGATGATGCATTACCGAGTGGGCCCGGTGATACCTCTCCGTCATACGGAGTGACAAATCCCAGTCTTGATCCATGTCACCCAATAGACACTTTCGGAGATACCCGTAGTCTACCTTTATAGTCACCCAGTTACGTTGTGACGTTTGGTATACCCAAAGCACTCCTACGGTATCCGGGAGTTACATGATCTCATGGTCCAAGGAAAAGATACTTTGACATTGGAAAACTCTAGCAAACGAACTATACGATCTTATTGCTATGTTTAGGATTGGGTCTTGTCCATCACATCATTCTCCTAATGATGTGATCTCGTTATCAATGACATCCAATGTCCATAGTCAGGAAACCATGACTATCTGTTGATCAACGAGCTAGTCAACTAGAGGCTCACTAGGGACATGTTGGTGTCTGTTATTCACACATGTATTACGATTTCCGGATAACACAATTATAGCATGAATAAAGACAATTATCATGAACAAGGAAATATAATAATAATGCTTTTATTATTGCCTCTAGGGCATATTTCCAACAGTTAGCTGGAGTGCGTAGTAGACACGTCTCTGCACGGTGTCCGAATGCGTGCGTTGGCCAGGTGTTGCGGCGACGGAGGCAGCCGCAGACCACAGTAGCATCCATTGGAGGAGCGACGCTTCCGATGTGGATCGCAGTGAGGAAGGCAGACACAGTGTCGTCCATAGGAGGAGCGACCCTTCCGATGTGGGTCGATGGTGGTTGTAAGGCCAGCTTTGTCAGCGGTAGTACAGATGATCCAACGACAACACATGACGCGCTACAGGGCGATCCGGCAAGAGAGTAGCAGGCCAAGCCCAAGAGAAGCATTCGAGCTCCATCTCGTCTATGCGGCCAAGAATGGGCCCGTTAACTAAACACTATTTAGCTGTACAAGTGGCATTGTAGCGTGTGGTGGTGGCGGCCTCGGCCGAGGATTGGATAGGGTAGATGGTGTGAGTGTTGGCTGGCTCCATTCCGTCCTCCTCTCATCCTCCAATTCGAATTCCCCTGTAATATCTTGAGATCTAAGCATATGAACTAAGATAGATCGATCGGAGTAATTCGTTGCTTATAATTGGCATCAGAGCATCGATCCTGCCGCAACAAGTTCCGCTCCATCATCCCCACGCGACGAAGTTCGCGGCGCGCCGCCGCCGTGAAGCCATGGAGAGCATGTCGCCGGCGACGAAGGCGGTGTACGAGTTCCTCAAGGCTGACCTGGCGGAGTCCCTCGACGTACGCTTCAAGCACCAAGAGGAGGAAACGGCTAAGTCGATGCGGTCCATCATGAGCGATCTGACGACGTGCATCAACGACCTCAAGCTGTCGATTGGCGTCGGCATGGACGAGCTTCGCGCCAGGCTAGAACGCCCGTCTTCCGCATCCACTTCGCCCACACGGGGTCGACCGCCAGCAAGCCAATTCGCGACCACCAACGGTGACGCCGCCCCTAAGGGCAGCCGGTCTGATCCACCGACCAAGGGAAAGGATCATGCTTCGTACGTTCCACCACCGGCCAGAGGTACGAGATCCGACCACAATCCAGTATTCAGTTCGTGGTTGGCTGAGTTACACCGAGAGAATACTGACACCTATGGATTTGCACCGCGCATCGACCTGCCCCGTTTTGATGGCACCAATCCGAGGCTCTGGCAATCGAGATGTGAAGATTATTTTGGCATGTATGGCATGCCGAATCATCTCTGGGTCCAATTCGCCTCTACTCTGTTCAAAGGTGCTGCAGCGCGATGGTTGGAGTTGATTTAGAGAAGAGCGCCAAATGCATCCTAGGAAGAATTCTGCAGACTGCTACAGTGTCATTTTGGTCTAAATCAGCATCAGGCGCTGGTTCAGAAATTCCACAGCATAGTTCAGACAGGCTCGGTGGAAGATTATGTGGAGCAGTTTGCCGACCTATATGATCAGCTATCTGTGTATGAGGCTGTTACTGAGTCTGTGCATTATGTTACCAAATTCATCGATGGACTGAACCCGACTATCAGAGTGATGGTGGCATTATAGCAACCGTCAGATCTAGATGCGGCCTATGAATTGGCGTTATTGCATGAGTCTCTGACCAATTCTGCTCCTCAACAAGGTCATTTTGTCAAGCGGCAAACAGTATACATATGCAGTCGCTTCGACCAAACCCTATGACCAAAAATGTTGAAGATAGACGAACTATTTCAGATGTACAAAGATAGAAACTGGGTGAGGACAAATGGGAGGCACTGAGATCTTACCGCAAGGCCAAGGGCTTGTGTTTCATGTGTTGAGAGAAGTGGAGCAGGGACCACCAATGTAAACAGATAGTGTCACTGCATGTGCTACAAGAAATGGTTGAATTTTTTCAGTGCACATCAACAAAAGATCTGCTTACTGATGAGGATGAAGAAGTAAATCTTATGGCTATATCAAAAGCAGCTGAAGGGAAATCAGCTCACAACAAGGCCTTCCAATTAAGTGTTGTTATTCAAGGACAACAGAGAACTTTCTTAGTAGATTCAGGCAGTACTCATTCCTTTGTGGATACCAATTCAGCAAGCACACCGGTAGGAGTGCAGCAATGTACATCAATGAAGGTAAAAGTTGCTAATGGAGGAATTATGAGATGTGACAGCTATGTACCAAGGTGGCAGTGGTCAGTGCAAGGAGTTCAGTTTGAGCATGACCTTAGAATATTGCCTCTCAGTTGTTATGATGGGATTCTGGGTATGGACTGGTTAGCTAAGCATAGTCCAATGACAGTAGACTAGGAGCAACAATGGATGTAACAATTCAAGGGGCAACACCTGTTGAAATTGCTTACACCATCATAGAACTGTCTGTAGTAACTGATGAGAATGCTCCCACTCTCATACCAGAAATTCAGGAACTTATTGAGGAATATAAAGATGTGTTTGTTGTTCCAGTTGGTTTACCTCCTGAAAGAGCTTGCGATCATGCCATTCCTCTTATTCCTAGCGCCAGACCTTTTTCTCACAGGCCCTATAGGCTGGCTGATGTCTACTGCACAACCTTCTTCTTGTAGACGTTGTTGGGCCTCCAAGTGCAGAGGTTTGTAGGACAGTAGCAAATTTCACTCAAGTGGATGACCTAAGGTTTATCAATCCGTAGGAGGCGTAGGATGAAGATGGTCTCTCTCAAGCAACACTGCAACAAAATAACAAAGAGTCTCTTGTGTCCCCGACACACCCAATACAATGGTAAATTGTATAGGTGCACTAGTTCAGCGAAGAGATGGTGATACAAGTGGTATATGGATAGTAGATAACGGTATTTGTAATCTAAAATTATAAAAACAGCAAGGTAAAAAGTGATAAAAGTGAGCGTAAACGGTATTGCAATGCTAGGAAACAAGGCCTAGGGTTCATACTTTCACTACTGTAAGTCCTCTCAACAATACTAACATAATTGGATCATAAAACTATCCCTCAACATGCAACAAAGAGTCACTCCAAAGTCACTAATAGCGGATAACGAACAAAGAGATTATGGTAGGGTACGAAACCACCTCAAAGTTATTCTTTCCAATCAATCCGTTGGGCTATTCCTATAAGTGTCACAAACAGCCCTAGAGTTCGTACTAGAATAACACCTTAAGACACAAATCAACCAAAACCCTAATGTCACCTAGATACTCCAATGTCACTCAAGTATCCGCGGGTATTATTATACGATATGCACCACACAATCACAGATTCATCTATTCAACCAACACAAAGGACCTCAAGGAGTGCCCCAAAGTTTCTACCGGAGAATCACGACGAAAACGGGTGCCAACCCCTATGCATAGGTTCATGGGCGGAACCCGCAAGTTGATCACCAAAACATACATCAAGTGAATCACATGATATCCCATTGTCACCACAGATATCCACAGCAAGACATACATCAAGTGTTCTCAAATCTTTAAAGACTCAATCCGATAAGATTACTTCAAGGGGAAAACTCAATTCATTACAAGAGAGTAGAGGGGGGAAGAAACATCATAGGATCCAAATATAATAGCAATGCTCGCGATACATCAAGATCGTATCATCTCAAGAACACGAGAGAGAGAGAGAGATCAAACACATAGCTACTGGTACATACCCTCAGCCCCGAGGGTGAACTACTCCCTCCTCGTCATGGAGAGCGCCGGGATGATGAAGATGGCCACCGGTGAGGGTTCCCCCCCCCTCTCTGGCAGGGTGCCGGAATAGGGTCCCGATTGACTTTTGATGGCTACAGAGGCTTGCGGCGGCGGAACTCCAGATCTAATCTCTGTTTTGGAAGTTTTAGGATACGTGGGTATATATGGGTGAAAGGAGTACGTCGGTGGACCGAAGGGGTGGCCCCAGTTGATTTCGTTCCGTTTCGACTCCGTTTGATATTCCTTTTCTTCGAAACACTGAAATAGGCATAAAATAGCAAATCTGGGATGGGCCTCCGGTTAATAGGTTAGTCCCAAAAATAATATAAAAATGAAAAATAAAGCCCAATATTGCCCAAAACAGTAGATAATATAGCATGGAGCAATCAAAAATTATAGATACGTTGGAGATGTATCAAGCATCCCCAAGCTTAATTCCTGCTCGTCCTCGAGTAGGTAAATGCTAAAAACAGAATTTTTGATGCGGAGTGCTACTTGGCATAATTTCAATGTAATTCTTCTTAATTGTGATATGAATATTCAGATCTGAAAGATTCAAGACAAAAGTTCATATTGACATAAAAATAATAATACTTCAAGCATACTAACTAAGCAATCATGTTTTCTCAAAATAACATGGCCAAAGAAAGCTATCCCTACAAAATCATATAGTTTAGTCATGTTTCATTTTCGTCACACAAGAATACTCTCATCATCCACAACCCCAATGACAAGCCAAGCAATTGTTTCATACTTTACTAATCTCAAACCTATAAACTTTCACGCAATATATGAGCGCGAGCCATGGATATAGCACTATGGGTGGAATAGAATGTAATGAGGGGGGTTATGTGGAGAAGACAAAAAGGAGAAAGTCTCACATCAACGAGGCTAATCAATGGGCTATGGAGATGCCCACCGATTGATGTTAATGCAAGGAGTAGGGATTGCCATGCAACGAATGCACTAGAGCTATAAATGTATGAAAGCTCAACAAAAGAAACTAAGTGGGTGTGCATCCAACTTGCTTTCTCACGAAGACCAAGGGCACTTGAGGAGGCCCATTGTTGGAATATACAAGCCAAATTTTCTATAATGAAAAATTCCCACTAGTATATGAAAGTGATAACATGAGAGACTCTCTACTATGAAGATCATGGTGCTACTTTGAAGCACAAGTGTGGTAAAAGGATAGTAACATTGCCCCTTTTTTGGGGGGGGGGGCCTTCTTTTTTTTGGCCTTTCTCTTTTTTTTCTTTTTTTTGGGACAATGCTCTATTGAATGATGATCATCACACTTCTATTTATTTACAACTCAATGATTACAACTCGATACTAGAACGAAGTATGACTCTATATGGATGCCTCCGGCGGTGTACCGGGATATGCAATGAATCAAGAGTGACAAGTATGAAAAAATTATGAACAGTGGCTTTGCCACAAATACTATGTCAACTACATGATCATGCTAAGAAATATGACAATGATGAATGTGTCATGATGAACAGAATGATGGAAAGTTGCATGGCAATATATCTCAGAATGGCTATGGAAATGCCATAATAGGTAGGTATGGTGGATGTTTTGAGGAAGATATAAGGAGGTTTATGTGTGATAGAGCGTATCATATCACGGGGTTTGGATGCACCGGCGATGTTTGCACCAACTCTCAATGTGAGAAAGGGCAATGCACGGTACCGAAGAGGCTAGCATGGATGGAAGGGTGAGAGTGCGTATAATCCATGGACTCAACATTAGTCATAAAGAACTCACATACTTATTTGAAAAATCTACAAGTCATCAAAAACCTCGACACTACGCGCATGCTCCTAGGGGGATAGATTGGGAGGAAAAGACCATCGCTCGTCCCCGACCGCCACTCGTAAGGAGGACAATCAAATAACACATCATGTTTCAAATTTGTTACATAACGTTTACCATATGTGCATGCTACGGGACTTGCAAACTTCAACACAAGCATTTCTCAATTTCACAACTACTCAACTAGCACGACTTTGATATTATTACCTCCATATCTCAAAACAATCATCAAGCATCAAACTTCTCTTAGTATACAAAACACTCATAAGAGAATTTATTATTAATCTTGTATACCTAGCTATTAGGATTTTAAGAAAATTACCATGCTATTAAGACTCTCAAAATAATCTAAGTGAGGCATGAGAGATCAATAGTTTCTATAAAACAAATCCACCATGCTCTAAAAGATATAAGTGAAGCACTAGAGCAAATGACAAACTACTCCGAAAGATATAAGTGAAGATCAATGAGTAGTCGAATAATTATGCAACTATGTGAACACTCTCTAACAATTAATAATTCCAGATCTTGATAATTTACTCAAACAGCAAGCAAAGAAAAAGAAAATGACATTCTAAGAATGGCAAACATCATGTGAAGAAGCAAAAACTTAGGATCAACCGAAACTAACCGATAGTTGTTGAAGAAGAAAGGTGGGATGCCAACCGGGGCATCCCCAAGCTTAGATGCTTGAGCCTTCTTGAAATATTATCTTGGGATGCCTTGGGCATCCCCAAGATTGAGCATTTGTGTCTCCTTAATTCCTCTCATATCAAGGTCTCCCTAAATCTCAAAAGCTTCATCCACACAAAACTCAATAAGGACTCGTGAGATAAGTTAGTATAAACCATTGCCAAAACCTTATCACACTCTACTGTAGAAAATCACTAAAATTATTATTCAACATTGCATACTAAATGCCTCTGCATATTTAATAGTCCTATCCTCAAATAGAACCATTAAAGAAGCAAACATAACAGCAACCTGCCTAAACAGGACAGTCTGTAAAGAATGCAGCAACATCCATACTTCCCTAGCTCCAAAAATTATGAAATAAATTTCCCACTGTAGTAAATTTATCAGAGATTAATATGCAAAAGGTTTAAACATTTTATCACATTCTGACTTTTCTAGGGAATTATTGCAACAGCGGTAAACTTTCTGTTTTCAAACAGCGACATGTATACTTGTAACATAGGCATAGTAAAGGCTATCAATGCCACTTCTATTGGAATAAAAGATGCAAAACATTGTTATAGATAACATCAAGCAAATCCTAACAAAATAAATTGACACTCCAAGCAAAACACATATCATGTGGTAAATAAAAATATAGCTCCAAGTAAAGTTACCGATGAACGAAGACGAAAGAGGGGATGCCTTCCGGGGCATCCCCAAGCTTACGCTCTTGGTTGTACTTGAATATTACCTTGGGGTGCCTTGGGCATCCCCAATATTATGCTCCTGCCACTCCTTATTCCATAGTCCATCGAATCTTTACCCAAAACTTGAAAACTTCACAACACAAAACTTAAAGTAGAAAACTCGTGAGCTCCGTTAGTATAAGAAAATAAATCACCACTTCAAGGTACTGTAATGAACTCATTATTTATTTATATTGGTGTTAAACCTATTGTATTCCAACTTATCTATGGTTTATAAACTCTTTTACTAGCCATGGATTCATCAAAATAAGTAAACAACACATGAAAAACAGAATCTGTCAAAAACAGAACAGTCTGTAGTAATCTGGATCAAACATATACTTATGGAACTCATACAATTCTCAAATAAATTGCTGGACCTGAGGAATTTATCTATTAATCATCTGCAAAAAGAATTAACTAAATAGCGCTCACCAAATAAAAATGGCAGCAATTCTCGTGAGCGCTAAAGTTTCTGTTTTTGACAGCATGATCAACAAGACTTCCCCCAAGTCTTCCCAAAGGTTCTACTTGGCACAAACACTAATTAAACACATAAAACCACATCTAAACAGAGGCTAGATGGATTATTTATTTTTAAACAGGAACAAAAAGCAAGGAGCTAAAATAAAATTGGGTTGCCTCCCAACAAGCGCTATCGTTTAACGCCCCTAGCTAGGCATGATGATTTCAATGATGCTCACATAAAAGATAAGAATTGAATCATAAAGAGAGCATCATAAAGAATATGACTAGCACTTTTAAGTCTAACCCACTTCCTATGCATAGGGATTTTGTGAGCAAACAACTTATGGGAACAAGAATCAACTTGCATAGGAAGGTAAAACAAGCATAACTTCAAGATTTTAAGCACATAGAGAGGAAACTTGATATTATTGCAATTCCTACAAGCATATATTCCTCCCTCATAATAATTTTCAGTAGCATCATGAACGAATTCAACAATATAACCAGCGCCTAAAGCATTCTTTTCATGATCTACAAGCATAGAAAATTTACTACTCTCCACATAAGCAAAATTCTTCTCATGAATAATAGTGGGAGCAAACTCAACAAAATATCTATCATGTGATTGAAAATTAAGATCAAGATCACAAGTTTCATGGTTATTATTGTTCTTTAAAGCATACGTGTCATCACAATAATCATCATAGATAGGAGGCATGCTTTCATCATAATAAATTTGCTCATCAAAACTTGGGGGACAAAAAATATCATCTTCATCAAACATAGCTTCCCCAAGCTTGTGGCTTTGCATATCATTAGCATCATGGATATTCAAGGAATTCATACTAACAACATTGCAATCATGCTCATCATTCAAATATTTAGTGCCAAATATTTTATAGATTTCTTCTTCTAGCACTTGAGCACAATTATCCTTTCCATCATACTCATGAAAGATATTAAAAAGATGAAGTGTATGAGACAAACTCAATTCCATTTTTTTATAGTTTTCTGTTATAGACTAAACTAGTGATAAAACAAGAAACTAAAAGACTCGATTGCAAGATCTAAAGATATACCTTCAAGCACTCACCTCCCCGGCAACGGCGCCAGAAAAGAGCTTGATGTCTACTACACAACCTTCTTGTAGACGTTGTTGGGCCTCCAAGTGCAGAGGTTTGTAGGACAGTAGCAAATTTCCCTCAAGTGGATGACCTAAGGTTTATCAATCCGTAGGAGGCGTAGGATGAAGATGATCTCTCTCAAGCAACCCTGCAACCAAATAACAAAGAGTCTCTTGTGTCCCCAACACACCCAATACAATGGTAAATTGTATAGGTGCACTAGTTCGGCGAAGAGATGGTGATACAAGTGGTATATGGATAGTAGATAAAGGTATTTGTAATCTGAAATTATAAAAACAGCAAGGTAACAAGTGATAAAAGTGAGCGTAAACGGTATTGCAATGCTAGGAAACAAGGCCTAGGGTTCATACTTTCACTAGTGTAAGTCCTCTCAACAATACTAACATAATTGGATCATAAAACTATCCGTCAACATGCAACAAAGAGTCACTCCAAAGTCACTAATAGCGGAGAACGAACGAAGAGATTATGGTAGGGTACGAAACCACCTCAAAGTTATTCTTTCCAATCAATCCATTGGGCTATTCCTATAAGTGTCACAAACAGCCCTAGAGTTTGTACTAGAATAACATCTTAAGACACAAATCAACCAAAACCCTAATGTCACCTAGATACTCCAATGTCACCTCAAGTATCCATGGGTATGATTCTATGATGTGCATCACACAATCTCAGATTCATCTATTCAACCAACACAAAGGACCTCAAAGAGTGCCCCAAAGTTTCTACCAGAGAATCACGACGAAAACGCGTGCCAACCCCTATGCATAGGTTCGTGGGCGGAACCCGCAAGTAGATCACCAAAACATACATCAAGTGAATCACGTGATATCCCATTGTCACCACAGATGTCCACGGCAAGACATACATCAAGTGTTCTCAAATCTTTAAAGACTCAATCCGATAAGATTACTTCACGGGGAAAACTCAATTCATTACAAGAGAGTAGAGGGGGGAAGAAACATCATAGGATCCAAATATAAAAGCAAAGCTCGCGATACATCAAGATCGTATCATCTCAAGAACACGAGAGAGAGAGAGATCAAACACATAGCTACTGGTACATACCCTCAGCCCCGAGGGTGAACTACTCCCTCCTCATCATGGAGAGCACCGGGATGATGAAGATGGCCATCGGTGAGGGTCCCCCCCCTCTGGCAGGGTGCCGGAATAGGGTCCCGATTGACTTTTGGTGGCTACAGAGGCCTGCGGCGGCGGAACTCCAGATCTAATCTCTGTTCTGGAAGTTTTAGGATATGTGGGTATATATGGGTGAAAGGAGTACATCAGTGGACTGAAGGGGTGGCCACGAGGCAGGGGGCATGCCCCAGGGGGGTGGGCGCGCCCCTACCCTCGTGAGCTCCTCCTTCATCTTCTGACGTAGGGTCCAAGTCTATCCGGTAGGTTTCCTTCAAAAAATAACTTCTCCAGTTGATTTCGTTCCGTTTCGACTCCGTTTGATATTCCTTTTCTTCAAAACACTAAAATAGGCATAAAACAGCAAATCTGGGTTGGGCCTCCGGTTAATAGGTTAGTCCCAAAAATAATATAGAAGTGGGAAATAAAGCCCAATATTGCCCAAAACAGTAGATAATATAGCATGGTGCAATCAAAAATTATAGATACGTTGGAGACGTATCACTGGCCCAGAGCCGAAGGATGAGGTAGAGAAACAAATTCGGGATATGTTGGATTCTGGTGTTATTAGAAGGAGTAATAGTCCCTTTTCTTCACCTATTCTCTTGGTCAAAAAGAAGGATCATACATGGAGACTGGTGGTGGACTATAGAATCCTAAATGCACTTACAGTCAAGGGAAACTGTCCTATGCCTGTGATAGATGAACTCCTGGATGAATTACATGGTGCTCAATGGTTTACAAAACTGGATCTCAGTGCTGGATATCATCAAATTAGATTATCTCCTGGAGAAGAATACAAGACAGCATTTCAAACCCACCATGGGCATTTTGAATTCCTGGTTGTTGGGTTTGGGTTGACAGGGGCACCCAACACTTTCCAAGGCGCCATGAATGTTTCCCTATCATAAGAACCTGAAATGCTAAGAACCTTTGTATTGGCCTTCTTTGATGATATTATGATTTTTAGTAAAACACTGAAACAACACTTAGAACATGTCAGGAGGGTGTTGGAAGTACTTAGAAAGGACAAGTGGTATGTGAAATTTTCCAAATGTGAGTTTGCCTCTCAAAAGTTACCGTATCTGGGCCACATTATCAGCAAGGATGGTGTCTCCACCAACCCTGAGAAGATTAGTACCATTGAACAATGGCCCACACCAGTGTCACTGAAAGAAGTGAGAACTTTCCTTGGGCTGGCTACTACAGGAAATTCATTCGTCATTTTGGGGTTATTGCTAAACCCATGACTAATCTCCTACGCAAGGGCAGTGTGTTTGTTTGGACTAGCATTGAGGACACAACCTTCCAAACTCTGAAACAGGCTCTGGTTACTGCTCCTCTCTTGGCTCTTCCAAATTTTCAGAAAACTTTCACTATTGAAACCGATGCTAGTGATTGTGGTATTGGGGCTGTGCTAACATAGGATGGGCACCCCCTGGCTTTTGTCAGCAGGGCTTTGGGACCGAAAAACCAGACTCTTTTAGTATATGAAAAGGAATTTTTGCCAATTTGGCAGTGGAACAGTGGCGCTCTTATCTGCAACTGAAGGAATTTAACATTATCACTGATCAAAAAGCCTTGGTCATTTTAACAGAACAGCGTTTGCACACAGCCTGGCAGCAAAAATCCCTCACCAAGTTATTAGGCCTAGATTATAAGATTGTATACAGGAAGGGGGCAGATAACAGAGTTGCAGAGGCCTTGTCCAGGCGACCACATGAGCCTGGTGACTATTATACAATTTCTGAAGTTCAACCAGCATGGCTGCAAGAAATCATGAACACTTACTACTCTGATCCTAGTGCTACAGCTATCCTGCAGAAGCTAGCTGTTGATCCAGAGGCAGATCCTAAGTTCACCTTACATGGGGGTCTGCTCCGTTTCAAGAAACGCATTTGGATTGGTTCAGATGAAAAATGGCAACATAAGATCATCAACAGTTTGCATGCTAGTTCAGCCGGTGGACACTTTGGTTTCCCAGTAACTTACCGCAGGATTTCACAGCTTTTTCAGTGGAAAAACATGAACAAAATGATCAAACTGGTTTTACAGCAGTGTCGGGTTTGTCAGCTCGCGAAGTCTGATCGTGTACCTGTTGGAGAACGTTGCAGAAAACAAAAAATTTCCTACGGTTTCACCAAGATCCATCTATGCGTTCATCTAGCAACGAGTGATCGGATTGCATCTACATACCTTTGTAGATCACGCGCGGAAGCGTTCAAAGAACGGGGATGAGGAAGTCGTACTCGACGTGATCCAAATCACCGGAGATCCTAGCGCCGAACGGACGGCACCTCCATGTTCAACACACGTACGGTCAGCGTGACGTCTCCTCCTTCTTGATCCAGAAAGGGGGAAGGAGAGGTTGATGAAGATCCAGCAGCACGACGGCGTGGTGGTGGATGCAGGGCGTCACCGCAGCAGGGCTTCGCCGTTATACTGCGAGAGGGAGAGGTGTAGCAGGGGAGAGGGAGGCGCCAAGACTCAAGGGTGCGGCTGCCCCCTCCCCCCCCCTTTATATAGGCCCCCTAGGGGGTTGCGCTGGCCCTGGGAGATGGGATCTCCTAGGGGGGGCGGCGGCCAAGGGGTGGAGTGCCCCCCAAGCCAGGTGGGGCGCCCCCCAACCCTAGGGTTCCCCACCCTAGGCGCATGGGGTGGGCCAAGGGGGGCGCACCAGCCCACTATGGGCCGGTTCCCCTCCCCACTTTGGCCCATGGGGCCCTCCGGGATGGGTGGCCCCACCCGGTGGACCCCCGGGACCCATCCGGTGGTCCCGGTACAATACCGGTGACCCCCGAAACTCTGCCGATGGCCGAAACTGCACTTCCTATATATAATTCTTCACCTCCGGACCATTCCGGAACTCCTCGTGACGTCCAGGATCTCATCTGGGACTCCGAACAACTTTCGGGTTACTGCACATTCATATCTCTACAACCCTAGCGTCACCGAACCTTAAGTGTGTAGACCCTACGGGTTCGGGAGACATGTAGACATGACCGAGATGGCTCTCCGGTCAATAACCAACAGCGGGATCTGGATACCCATGTTGGCTCCCACATGCTCCTCGATGGTCTCATCGGATGAACCACGATGTCGAGGATTCAAGCAACCCCGTATACAATTCCCTTTGTCAATCGGTACGTTACTTGCCCGAGATTCGATCGTTGGTATCCCAATACCTCGTTCAATCTCGTTACCGGCATGTCACTTTACTCGTACCGTAATGCATGATCCCGTGACCAGACACTTGGTCATTTTGAGCTCATTATGATGATGCATTACCGAGTGGGCCCAGAGATACCTCTCCGTCATACGGAGTGACAAATCCCACTCTTGATCCGTGTCAACCCAACAGACACTTTCGGAGATACCCGTAGTATACCTTTATAGTCACCCAGTTACGTTGTGACGTTTGGTATACCCAGAGCACTCCTACGGTATCCGGGAGTTACACGATCTCATGGTCTAAAGAAAAGATACTTGACATTGGGAAAACTCTAGCAAACGAACTATACGATCTTGTGCTATGTTTAGGATTGGGTCTTGTCCATCACATCATTCTCCTAATGATGTGATCCCGTTATCAATGACATCCCCATGTCCATAGCCAGGAAACCATGACTATCTGTTGATCAACGAGCTAGTCAACTAGAGGCTCACTAGGGACACATTGTGGTCTATGTATTCACACATGTATTACGATTTCCGGATAATACAATTAAATCATGAACAATAGACAATTATCATGAACAAGGAAATATAATAATCATTTTATTATTGCCTCTAGGGCATATTTCCAACAGTCTCCCACTTGCACTAGAGTCAATCATCTAGTTACATTGTGATGAATCGAACACCCATGGAATTCTGGTGTTGATCATGTTTTGCTCTAGGGAGAGGTTTAGTCAACGGATCTGCTACATTCAGGTCCGTATGTACTCTACAAATCTCTATGTCTCCATTTTGAACACTTTCACGAATGGAGTTGAAGCGACGCTTGATATGCCTGGTCTTCCTGTGAAACCTGGGCTCCTTGGCAAGGGCAATAGCTCCAGTGTTGTCACAGAAGAGAGTCATCGGGCCCGACGCATTGGGTATAACTCCTAGGTCGGTAATGAACTCCTTCACCCAGACTGCTTCGTGTGCTGCCTCTGAAGCTGCCATGTACTCCGCTTCACATGTAGATCCCGCCACAACGCTTTGCTTGCAACTGTACCAGCTTACTGCCCCACCATTCAAAATATACACGTATCCGGTTTGTGACTTAGAGTCATCCAGATCTGTGTCGAAGCTAGCGTCGACGTAACCCTTTACGACGAGCTCTTCGTCACCTCCATAAACGAGAAACATTTCCTTAGTCCTTTCAGGTACTTCAGGATATTCTTGACCGCTGTCCAGTGTTCCTTGCCGGGATTACTTTGGTACCTACCTACCAAACTTACGGCAAGGTTTACATCAGGTCTGGTACACAGCATGGCATACATAATAGAACCTATGGCTGAGGCATAGGGGATGACACTCATCTCTTCTATATCTTCTGCCGTGGTGGGGCATTGAGCTGAGCTCAATTTCACACCTTGCAACACAGGCAAGAACCCCTTCTTAGACTGATCCATATTGAACTTCTTCAATATCTTATCAAGGTATGTGCTTTGTGAAAGACCTATGAGGCGTCTTGATCTATCTCTATAGATCTTGATGCCTAATATATAAGCAGCTTCTCCAAGGTCCTTCATTGAAAAACTCTTATTCAAGTAGACCTTAATGCTGTCCAAAAGCTCTATATCATTTCCCATCAAAAGTATGTCATCTACATATAATATGAGAAATGCTACAGAGCTCCCACTCATTTTCTTGTAAATGCAGGCTTCTCCATAAGTCTGCATAAACCCAAACGCTTTGATCATCTCATCAAAGCGAATGTTCCAGCTCCGAGATGCTTGCACCAGCCCATAAATCGAGCGTTGGAGCTTGCACACCTTGTCAGCATTCTTAGGATCGACAAAACCTTCCGGCTGCATCATATACAGTTCCTCCTTAAGATAACCGGGAAGGAATGCCCTTTTGACGTCCATTTGCCATATCTCATAATCATAGTATGCGGCAATTGCTAACATGATTCGGACGGACTTCAGCTTCGCTACGGGAGAGAATGTCTCATCGTAGTCAACCCCTTGAACTTGTCGATAACCCTTAGCGACAAGCCTAGCTTTATGGATGGTCACATTACCATCCGTGTCTGTCTTCCTCTTAAAGATCCATTTATTTTCTATGGCTCGCCGATCATTGGGCAAGTCAGTCAAAGTCCATACTTCGTTTTCATACATGGATCCTATCTCGGATTTCATGGCTTCCAGCCATTTGTCGGAATCCGGGCCCGCCATCGCTTCTTCATAGTTCGAAGGTTCACCGTTGTCTAACAACATGATTTCCAAGACAGGGTTGCCGTACCACTCTGGTGCGGAATGTGTCCTTGTGGACCTTCGAAGTTTTGTAGGAGCTTGATCAGAAGTATCTTGATCATCATCATTAACTTCCTCTCTAATTGGTGCAGGCACCACAGGAACATTTTCCTGAGTTGCTCCACTTTCCGGTTCAAGAGGTAATACTTCATCAAGTTCTACTTTCCTCTCACTTACTTCTTTCGAGAGAAACTCCTTCTTTAGAAAGGATCCATTCTTGGCAACAAAGATCTTGCCTTCGGATCTGAGGTAGAAGGTATACCCAATAGTTTCTTTAGGGTATCCTATGAAGACGCATTTTTCCGACTTGGGTTCGAGCTTTTCAGGTTGAAGTTTCTTGGCATAAGCATCGCATCCCCAAACTTTTAGAAACGACAGCTTAGGCTTCTTCCCAAACCATAATTCATACGGTGTCATCTCAACGGATTTCGACGAAGCCCTATTTAAAGTGAATGCGGTAGTCTCTAAAGCATAGCCCCAAAATGACAGCGGTAAATCGGTAAGAGACATCATAGATCGCACCATATCCAATAGAGTGCGATTACGACGTTCGGACACACCATTATGCTGAGGTGTTCCAGGTGGCGTGAGTTGTGAAACTGTTCCACATTTTCTTAAGTGTGTACCAAATTCGTGACTCAAGTATTCTCCTCCACGATCTGATCGCAAAAACTTGATTTTTCTGTCACGTTGATTCTCAACCTCACTCTGAAATTCCTTGAACTTTTCAAAGGTTTCAGACTTGTGTTTCATTAAGTAGATATACCCATATCTACTCAAGTCATCAGTGAGGGTGAGAACATAACGATAGCCACCATGAGCCTCAACACTCATTGGACCGCACACATCAGTATGTATGATTTTCAATAGGTTGGTTGCTCGCTCCATAGTTCCTGAGAACGGATTCTTGGTCATCTTACCCATGAGGCATGGTTCGCACGTGTCAAATGATTCGTAATCAAGAGACTCTAAAAGTCCATCTGCATGGAGCTTCTTCATGCGTTTGACACCTATGTGACCAAGGCGGCAGTGCCACAAGTATGTGGGACTATCATTATCAACCTTACATCTTTTGGTATTCACACTATGAATATGTGTAGCATTACGCTCAAGATTCATTATGAATAAACCATTCTCCATAGGAGCATGACCATAAAACATATCTCTCATATAAATAGAACAACCATTATTCTCGGATTTAAATGAGTAGCCTTCTCGTATTAAACGAGATCCTGATACAATGTTCATGCTCAAACTTGGCACTAAATAACAATTATTGAGGTTCAAAACTAATCCCGTAGGTAAATGTAGAGGTAGCGTGCCGACGGCGATCACATCGACCTTGGAACCATTCCCGACGCGCATCGTCACCTCGTCCTTCGCCAGTCTCCATTTATTCCGCAGCTCCTGCTTTGAGTTACAAATGTGAGCAACTGCACCGGTATCAAATACCTAGGAGCTACTACAAGTACTGGTAAGGTACACATCAATTACATGTATATCACATATACCTTTCATTTTGCCGGCCTTCTTGTCCGCTAAGTATTTGGGGCAGTTCCGCTTCCACTGACCACTTCCCTTGCAATAAAAACACTCAGTCTCGGGCTTGGGTCCATTCTTTGGCTTCTTCCCGGTAGCTTGCTTACCGGGCGCAGCAACTCCCTTGCCGTCCTTCTTGAAGTTCTTCTTACCCTTGCCTTTCTTGAACTTAGTGGTTTTATTCACCATCAACACTTGATGTTCCTTTTTGACTTCTACCTCTGCTGATTTCAGCATTGCAAATACTTCAGGAATGGTCTTTTCCATCCCCTGCATATTGAAGTTCATCACAAAGCTCTTGTAGCTCGGTGGAAGCGACTGAAGGATTCTGTCAATGACCGCGTCATCTGGGAGATTAACTCCCAGCTGAGTTAAGCGGTTATGTAATCCAGACATAGTGAGTATGTGCTCACTGAGAGAACTATTTTCCTCCATCTTACAGCTGAAGAACTTGTCGGAGACTTCATATCTCTCGACCCGGGCATGAGCTTGGAAAACCATTTTCAACTCTTCGAACATCTCATATGCTCCGTGTCGCTCAAAACGCTTTTGGAGCCCCGGTTCTAAGCTGTAAAGCATGCCGCACTGAATGAGGGAGTAATCATCAGCACGTGTCTGCCAAGCGTTCATAACGTCTTGGTTCTGTGGGACGGGTGCATCACCTAGCGGTGCTTGTAGGACATATTCTTTCTTGGCAGCTATGAGGATGATCCTCAGGTTCCGAACCCAGTCCGTATAGTTGCTGCCATCGTCTTCCAGCTTGGTTTTCTCTAGGAACGCGTTGAAGTTGAGGACAACGTTGCCCATTTGATCTACAAGACATATTGTAAAGATTTTAGACTAAGTTCATGATAATTAAGTTCATCTAATCAAATTATATAATGAACTCCCACTTAGATAGACATCCCTCCAGTCATCTAAGTATAACATGATCCGAGTTAACTAGGCCGTGTCCGATCATCACGTGAGACGGACTAGTCAACATCGGTGAACATCTTCATGTTGATCGTATCTTCTATACGACTCATGCTCGACCTTTCGGTCTTCTGTGTTCCGAGGCCATGTCTGTACATGCTAGGCTTGTCAAGTCAACCTAAGTGTTTGCATGTGTAAATCTGTCTTACACCCGTTGTATGTGAACGTTGGAATCTATCACACCCGATCATCACGTGGTGCTTCGAAACAACGAACTGTCGCAACGGTGCACAGTTAGGGGAAACACTTTCTTGAAATTATTATGAGGGATCATCTTATTTACTACCGCCATTCTAAGTAAACAAGATGCAAAAACATGATAAACATCACATGCAATCAAATAATAATAGTGACATGATATGGCCAATATCACATAGCTCCTTTGATCTCCATCTTGGGGCTCCATGATCATCTTGTCACCGGCATGACACCATGATCTCCATCATCGTGTCTCCATGAAGTTGCTCACCAACTATTACTTCTACTACTATGTCTAACACGTTTAGCAATAAAGTAAAGTAATTTACATGGCGTTTCTCAATGACACGCAGGTCATACAAAAATAAAGACAACTCCTATGGCTCCTGCCGGTTGTCATACTCATCGACATGCAAGTTGTGATTCCTATTACAAGAACATGATCTCATACATCACATATATATCATTCATCATTCATCACAACTTTGGCCATATCACATCACAAAGCACTTGCTGCAAAAACAAGTTAGACGTCCTCTAATTGTTGTTGCAAGTTTTACGTGGCTGCAAAAGGGTTCCAGCAAGAACGTTTTCTTACCTACGTAATAGCCACAACGTGATTTGTCAACTTCCATTTACCCTTCATAAGGACCCTTTTCATCGAATCCGCTCCAACTAAAGTGGGAGAGACAGACACCCGCTAGCCACCTTATGCAACTAGTGCATGTCAGTCGGTGGAACCAGTCTCACGCAAGCGTACGTGTAAGGTCGGTCCGGGCCGCTTCATCCCACAATACCGCTGAAGCAAAATAAGACTTGTAGCGGCAAGAAAAGTTGACAACATCTACGCCCACAACAAATTGTGTTCTACTCGTGCAAAGAGAACTACGCATAGACCTAGCTCAAGATGCCACTGTTGGGGAACGTTGCAGAAAACAAAAAATTTCCTACGATTTCACCAAGATCCATCTATGAGTTCATCTAGCAATGAGTGATCGGATTGCATCTACATACCTTTGTAGATCATGCGCGGAAGCGTTCAAAGAACGGGGATGAGGAAGTCGTACTCGACGTGATCCAAATCACCGGAGATCCTAGCGCCGAACGGACGGCACCTCCATGTTCAACACACGTACGGTCAGCGTGACGTCTCCTCCTTCTTGATCCAGAAAGGGGGAAGGAGAGGTTGATGAAGATCCAGCAGCACGACAACGTGGTGGTGGATGCAAGGCCCCCTAGGGGGTTGCGCCGTCCCTGGGAGATGGGATCTCCTAGGGGGGCGGTGGCCAAGGGGTGGAGTGCCCCCCAAGCCAGGTGGGGCGCCCCCCCACCCTAGGGTTCCCAACCCTAGGCGCATGGGGTGGGCCAAGGGGGGCGCACCCGCCCACTATGGGCTGGTTCCCCTCCCCACTTTGGCCCATGGGGCCCTCTGGGATGGGTGGCCCCACCCGGTGGACCCCCGGGACCCTTCTGGTGGTCCCGGTACAATACCGATGACCCCCGAAACTCTCCCGATGGCCGAAACTGCACTTCCTATATATAATTCTTCACCTCCGGACCATTCCGGAACTCCTCGTGACGTCCAGGATCTCATCCGGGACTCCAAACAACTTTCGGGTTACTGCACATTCATATCTCTACAACCCTAGCGTCACTGAACCTTAAGTGTGTAGACCCTACGGGTTCGGGAGACATGTAGACATGACCGAGACGGCTCTCCGGTCAATAACCAACAGCGGGATCTGGATACCCATGTTGGCTCCCACATGCTCCTCGATGATCTCATCGGATGAACCACGATGTCGAGGATTCAAGCAACCCCATATACAATTCCCTTTGTCAATCGCTACGTTACTTGCCCGAGATTCGATCGTCGGTATCCCAATACCTCGTTCAATCTCGTTACCGGCAAGTCACTTTACTCGTACCGTAATGCATGATCCCATGACCAGACACTTGGTCATTTTGAGCTCATTATGATGATGCATTACCGAGTGGGCCCAGAGATACCTCTCCGTCATACGGAGTGACAAATCCCACTCTTGATCCGTGTCAACCCAACAGACACTTTCGGAGATACCCGTAGTATACCTTTATAGTCACCCAGTTACGTTGTGACGTTTGGTATACCCAGAGCACTCCTACGGTATCCGGGAGTTACACGATCTCATGGTCTAAGGAAAAGATACTTGACATTGGAAAAACTCTAGCAAACGAACTATACGATCTTGTGCTATGTTTAGGATTGGGTCTTGTCCATCACATCATTCTCCTAATGATGTGATCCCGTTATCAATGACATCCCCATGTCCATAGCCAGGAAACCATGACTATCTGTTGATCAACGAGCTAGTCAACTAGAGGCTCACTAGGGACACATTGTGGTCTATGTATTCACACATGTATTACGATTTCCGGATAATACAATTAAAGCATGAACAATAGACAATTATCATGAACAAGGAAATATAATAATCATTTTATTATTGCCTCTAGGGCATATTTCCAACAGTACCTTATCCTGGTTTACTGCAACAGTTGCCAGTGCCTTTTCAGCCGTGGGAAATGATGACAATGGACTTCATTGAAGGTTTACCAGTTTCACGACACTACAATTGCATATTGGTGGTTATTGATAAGCTAACTAAATATGGTCATTTCATTGCGCTCAAACATCCCTACACGGTTGCCATAGTGGCTGAGTCCTTCCTAGATCGTGTGTATCATCTTCATGGCCTCCCTGTCTCATTGGTTTCAGATAGAGCTCCTATTTTCACCAGCATTTTCTGGAAGGAAGTGTGTGGCAGAATTGGTATTAAACTTTGCATGAGCTCTGGTCAACACCCGCAGACTGACGGGCAAACTGAGCGTGTCAACCAGCAGGTGGAAGGGTATCTCCGCTGTTTCATCAGTGCTCACCTAAATAGTTGGTCCAGCTGGCTGCCTCTGTGTGAACTCTGGTATAATACAAACTAGCACTCATCGACGGGCCGAACTCCCTTTCAAGCTGGTATACGGGCATGCTCCTCGTTACTTTGGCATTTCTCCAATGGGTGCCATTGGAAATTCTGATGTTCAACAATGGTTGAATGAGCGACATGTTGTCATGGAATCAGTCAAGCAACATTCTCTACGGGCGCAACAATGAATGAAAGCTCAAGGTGACAAGCACAGTACAGAGAGATCCTTCGAATTGGGGGAGTCAGTTTTTTTGAAGATGCAGCCTTATATTCAGCCGTCGATTGCACCGCGAGCAAACCATAAACTGGCCTTCAAATATTTCGGTCCCTTCATGATCACGACCAAGGTTGGGGCAGTAGCATACAGACTGGAACTTCCGGAGAATTGTAGGGTACACCCAGTCTTTCATGTATCTCTACTCAAGCACCACGTCAACTCTGATCAGCAGGTATGTCAGTCACTTCCTTCTTCGGCAACTCAACTGCAGATTCTAGCTCGTTTCCTCGATCGTCGTCTGGTACCGCGAGGAGACAAGTTGATCGCTCAAGTTCTGGTCAAGTGGAGCCATTCTCCGGTGTCAATGGCGACCTGGGAGGACCAGGAGATGCTTAAGCAACAATTCCCTAGCGCTCCGGCTTGGGGGCAAGCCGTTTCTTCTCTAGGGGGGGATTGTTAGCAGTCCTACAGATGATCCAATGACAACACCTGATGCGCTACAGGGCGATACGGCAAAAGAGCAGCAGGCCAGGCCCAAGAGAAGCATTTGAGCTCCATCTCATCTACGCGGCCCAAAATGGGCCCGCTAACTAAACACTATTTAGCTGTACAAGTGGCATTGTAGCGTGTGGTGGTGGCGGCCTCGGCCGAGGATTGGATAGGGTAGATGGTGTGAGTGTTAGCTGGCTCCATTCCGTCCTCCTCTCATCCTCCAATTCGAATTCCCTGTAATATCTTGAGATATAAGCATATGAACTAAGATAGATCGATCGGAGTAATTCATTGCTTACAAGCTTGGCCGACAGCCAACACACATGACATGGTGAGGAAGGCGACGACTCTGTGAACGCAAGAAGAACCTGCTTCTAGGTTGGGCGGCATAGACGGCCGGTGGAGGAGTGATGCCGAATCTACCATGGAAGGAAAGTAGACATGGACAGGGAGGGAGGACCAGGGCACCGCCTTCTTGATGATGCCGGAATCATACTTGCAAGGGGAACGTAGCTCCAGATAATCCCGGAGTGCCGCGGAGGCGAGCCTGATCAGCGGTCGGAGGAGCACATGGCGTGTAGATGGGATCCCAGTCGCTGCTCACTAAAGGAAAATAATTCTGAGGGAGGGATCAATTAGTTGCCGCTTGCTTAAGATGAGTAACGGCGGAGGGGAGAAAAGAAAGAAAATATGCGATCGGAAGGGGAGACGATTGCACTGGGCGTTAATATGATTGCATTCATAGCGGGTAGCGGTGTGCACGATTAGAGGGTGGGTGGATATTGTTAAGATTAATTAACTAAATGTTAATTAAGTTTAATCCCCACTGTTCCACTTTTGGAGACCGCACGACGGTTGCTCCTAGAGGGTTGTGTCTTCACCCAGAAGGCACCTTTTCACATGCTATATATGTAACCAATCTGATGGAATAAAGAGTTGGTTGAATCATTCGTTGTCTCTTTCGATTCTCTCTCGATTACTCTTCTAACACGTTACCAGCACGCTCCCCGCGGAGCGATTCTATCGGCGACAGCGTACAGCGAAAGAGAAGGGCCATGCCCGATACGGCAGTTACGCAAGCACAGAGGACGTGAACGAGAGAATGAAGAAGGACATTGGCATCCGTCGATCCAAACTTCTCTTTATGGAACGTGAATCAACAAAAGGTACGATGCCTCACTTCATTACCATCTTCACTGGACTGGTGGTGGCGCTCATCGCCATCTTGCCATCAGAGCATCTCCAACAGCCGTGCAACGCGCCGCGCGCAAAAAAGGCATTTGCCGCGCGCCGTTCGCCTGGTTTGGCGCGGCCGGCAGCGGTGGCTCCAGCAGACGCGTCAAAATTGAGCGCGCGCGCGTAGCTCCAGCGGCTGCGCTAAAATGCAGCGCGTGCTAAACAGTGCGTACATTTTTTTAAATAAAATTCATAGATAGAAAAAACGATACATAGATATTTTACATAGTTCCATAGCATAGATAGATAAAAATTATTTAGATAGTGCAAGGACATAGATAAAAACTACTAGTGCAGCTATGGCCTACTCCCAGTCGTCATCGTCATCGTCGCCGTCCTCGCTGGTCTGATCCGAGGTATCGAGCCACATGTCTGCCCAACGATTATCATCAGATGTAAAGATCGTCTCACCACCATTCTCAACTACATCACACTGGGATAGCGCCAGGGCCTTCCGCCGACGCCTGTCCAACCGCTCAGCGCGGCGCCTTTGCGTCTCCTCGTGGCGCCTTGCCCAGTAGGCTTGCTCGTAGGAGACGTCCTCCGGGTGTTGTTGGTGCCACTCCGCCATGACTCGCTCGTCCTCATGGGCGACGAGGAGGCGGTTCTGCCGCTCAGCGTGCTCCGCACGGTCTTGTGCCGTGTGAAGACAAGGCGGCGGGGCGATGTCCAGCGCCTGCTGCAGCATGTGGACATCGTGGAAGTTCATCTGCTGGCGCGGCCTGCCTAGGCGCCACGCGGCCGCGTCGTACGCACGGGCGGCCTCTTGCGCCGTTTCGAAGGTGCCGAGGCCGAGCCGGAGTTGGCCGGACCGTATCTCCGAGTAGAACCCGCCGTTGGGGCGCTGGCGGACGCCGCGGTAGCCCGACACTCCTCGGCAGCGCGGCGGCATGGTGGCGGGGCACTGGAGCGATGGCGCGGGTGGCAGTGGAAGCAACCGAGGAAGCGGTGGAGGGGCGTGTGGCAACGGAAGAGGAAGAGAAGCGTGTGCAATAGGCGTGTGACGCGCGCCGTATTTTATAGGCACGCCGGAAGCGGTGCAGCAAACAAAGCGCGCGACCTGTCGCCTTTTTCCGCGCGCGCGCAAACCGTTCCCCGCGCGCGATTTTCCCGCCACCACTGGAGCGCGCCGAAACGTCCCGCGCGTCCAAAAGACTTGGTTTATCCCACGCGCGCTTTTTACCACGGCTGTTGGAGATGCTCTCAGCGTCTGGCCTCGACCCCGCGCTGGACTAGGCGACCGGAACCACCGGCTTCGCCTCCCGCGACGGAAACGCACATCCGTGCAGATCAGCGGCGTCGGCTCTCTACAGGGTCGCCCTCCGGTATGCGCGTCATGAGCAGCTCCTCCGACGCCGCAGTCGTCGATGTTGATGCAGTCGCGCCAAGCGCCCCCGCCACCCGGCCGCGCCCGCGCCACACCCGTGGCCGGGCCCCTGCGCCAAGTTGTGGCCAGCAGTGCCAGGCCGTGGCCGCCATCGCGCGCGCCCGCCCTGCACCAGGCCTCGCCCAGCCCGCACCGAGACGGCGCCCTCGCCGCACACAGGCACTCGCCGGCGCCTCGTGGCCTCTGCCTCCACAGCGTCGAGCAGCCGCAGCCCGCCGTCGACCAGCCACACTGCTCGCGAGAGAACTTGGGGCCCTGCGGCGCTCGGGCCGTGCCTGGCATCCGCCTCCCCGGCGACTCCTCTGACGAGGAATAGCGCGGCTGGAGTTCCTCCTGTAGCCCGTGATGGCGACCTGCCGTAGGTGCCTCCGAGGAAGAGCGCGGCTGGAGTCCCTCCGGTCTTGGATTAAGGATCGAATCTACTCCTTCTGTGGATATCCCTGTCTGCTCTTCCTTATCCATTCTGTTGACCAGGCTGCACCTGGCTGGGCTGCCCTACGTGTCCTATTTGCATGCGGTTGAGCCACCAGGTGCTCATGCTAATTTGCAGTATTTTGCTTAATTTCTTGTATTTTTAGCTTTTTAACAGATTAGTTCTCCAACAACTATTTCTACTTATTAGCATTTGTCATGTTTAGGCCAGATCTGCATTTAAATCATCTTCTGTTGAACTTTAAAATTTCCAGAGATACATGGTTGTTAATGCCTGGCATGTTCTTTACCGATCCAACGACATTGTTTTACGACTGAGATTAAATTTTCGCGCACAACAATGTTGATCTGCGATTGATAAATATTTCTCGCAAAACAATCTCATTGTGATTGAGATTAATTTTCTCTCGCAAAATATTAATTCACTTTGCTGAATTATCTTACTATTTGATACAAGAGCTTATTTTAATTTGAGATCTACACAATTCAAGTTCTCACTTGAACATCAAGTTTAAAACATCATTACTATTCATTACATATTTCCGTTGAGTTCGATGTATTCCGAAATGTATGTATCTCCATGTTCGCTACATGTCGAGATTAATATGTCTATTTGCAATTGAGATTTTCAATTTCTTGCAAATACATATGCAAAATTCAAGGTGTCATCCTTAGCAATTTGAGATTCACACTAATGATTTCGAGCCATCTTCTTGAAATCTATTAATTTTGCAACATTAAGTGTATTTATATTACGCAGTCTGTAATATAAATAAATTACCGGTTTTTCACCGGGGATGATATGGTCTATGTGTTTACCACATTGACATTCTTCATGAACATGTCACAACGGTCGAGAATGATTTCTCCCGCACAACAAACTTGCAAATTTTTTACTATAACATCTCCCTCATTATATTAGGAAAACACAAGGTAATGAGTTGGATCTACTGCCCATCTGCAGACTATCTCTATTACTGTGAGATATGTATGATCTTCAATATGTTATGTTCCCACAATTGAGGTTGAGCATTTTCAAGTTATACACTTGAGTCAAAATTTTGCATTCTTATTACAAAACCATGATGGTTTTTAATTTACTTCTTGTAAATTAATTATCTCTGGCTTGCCCCTATAAGTAATCGATGGCTAACAATTTGAGGTTCTTACCCTCAATGGCCAGAACTTACTTAAGCGGGTCATGGACATTAAGATCACTCTTGCATCCCATGGGATAGCGCATGCAACCCAAGCCACGCCACCGCGACGCAAAGGACCTTAAGGGTAATGGTTTGAAACTCACTTCAAATCCTCAACCTGACACCGTCAAGCTGTCATGAGACCCTATGAGCATGGAGAGAATGATGGTTGAATATGCATCAACCGACATGTTTGGAGACTATACATTTAGTCCCTTAGTCTCCTTAGTGATCTATTTATTTATGTCCATTTATGATGTTCTAATAAGGACATGATTATTGTTGTCATCATATATTGTATATCACAATATATTGTATCAGCACTTTGATACAAATTCATTTGTATGTATTCTATATATCCGACAGTGATTTTCTTGAGAATCTTCATGTCTATATATAGATTTCTACGGGAGTCAATCCGATGAGAAATGATATGTGCCTTGTGGACATATGCACCACAAACTCTATACTCAGGGAAATCCAATGTTTCCACTCTCATTGAGAGAAAGGTGATATTTTAAAATCGCTAGACGCGATGAGGTATTTGTTGGCTCAACTCAAGTCATATTTACTATCCCTGTGGGTACTCGAGTAACATCGGGATGCTTCATTGCTTCCCAAGTTTAACTCGTACCGTACCAAGCTATAGAGATATTCGTCAAAATGGTTTCCATAGCGAAACTTATGCTGACAAGAAAGAGAAATGCATTCTCTTTACAATATGCAACGAATATGGCAAGCACATTCTCTATGTATCATCTGGATTGTACCACACATACTACAAAACCCGTAGCACATGTTGCGCCCAAGATAGTTTTCCAAAATTTCTTGTACATGAAAAACTTGGCATACTCGCCTTGGTCATCGAGACAGTTAAAACCGAAACTATCAACAATTCCAATAGTTTATGATTATTAGGATGCTAAATTCTAACACCATTTGAATTTTATGTGCACTACAAGTGACACAGGGAAGCTAATTTTAAGGCTCGCACACCCTAAAGACTACGTTGAACCACTCAGACTCCTTGAATGCATCAAGTTGAGGCAAGTGGCTCTTCCCATCCATTGACTAGACTATTAAGGTATTCCATGGTTCTAAAAGACATATCTACATGCTGGTCTTAAGTGTGTTCTTTACTCACACGAAACCATTGGCTCATTATCCTGACATCGATTTCAAGCAAATCAAATGGATAACATTGCAGAATTCTTCTTGAGTGCCTTCTCTATGGCCCTTGGATTGAAGTTTAGCAATTTTTCCTAATGTCTAGACTCAAAATGGTTTGGTAGAATCCTATCCAAAGAGTTAAGCTCATTAAATTATCTTTACTCTGGAATTGCAACTTGCCAACTTTATGTTGGAGTCATGCGGTTTTACACGCTCATGATAGAACTGCATAATATTATTCCCCACTATCTTTGATAAGTGGATATCTACCAAGTATTTCCTATCTGCGGTAATTCGGTTGCATACCGATATCACCACCCGACATACATCATTGGCCCCTCAACATATAGTTGGGATCTATGTGAGGAATAACTGTATTTCCGTCAATACCTCAAGCCCCTCGCATGGGGAGTTATTTAAGGCCACTATGCTAATTCAATGAGGAACATTTCCAGGCATTAGGGGAGATTTCAAGTACCATAAAGAATGCCAGGAAATTAATGGAATGTTCAACACATTTCTGCCTCAAGTCCACGTACTCAAAGATCTAAACCATGCGTTCAGAAGATTTGCAACACATTGCAAATAACCTGCCAGATTCTTTTACTGACTATAAAGGTGTCATATAATCCTACAATCCTGAAAAATATGTCGGAAAGAGTGTAGGTACCAACTAAAACAACTCAACCCCTGTTCAAATCAACAGGAGGAGAAGTACGACAATAGTACATCAGGATTCAGCTTCTCGCAAGCAAGGATATCAAGGCTTGTGAATCAGTAAATGCAAGTCAACTTCATGTTGACAGACACCTGATGGGTAGTATACACCCAGTGGATGGGAAACCTCCACCAACCCAGGTCATAGTGCACAAAATAACCAGGACATCGGAATACCCGACTCAACCGCATTGGGAAATCACGAGCAGTCACTATGGGTAACGATATTTCCATCAACTATATATTGATATATAGATTCTGGAGAAATATATAACCGGAAGTCTACAATTGTCGACATACATTTCTCAAATAGATTGAAAAAACCTTTCAAGTGATTCAGATCCAAAGACCATGGCCATGGCAAAGTGTGAACAACAGTACTTGGACTGAACTCAAGCAAAGGGTTTAATCTAGGTAGAAATGATCTTGCGCAATAATGGAAAGGTATTCATAAGCAATACCTAAACCAGTTTTCTTCTGGAAATAGAATTGAGAACAAAGAGGTGGTGAAACAAAGAGCAAGTATTGTAGCACAAGGGTTCACGCAGATACCCAACTATTCTCCAGAGGTGGAATCTCTTTCCGATAATTTATATCATTGCCAGTTCAAAATCATTTATCTCTGCAGTTGATAGATGTAGTGATTACATATTCATGTAGATCACTAGATTCAGACACTGATGGTTCCCGGCGGAACCTCAATTTTGAATCAAAGTACAAAATGCAACATACATCGTGTAAAATCAATAAGTCACGATATGACTTATTATTATTGTTGGTACATTTGGTACAACCGACGTAGTGAGTTCCTTATTCACAAGGATTACTCCTACAATGATGATTATCCATGTTTGTGTGTCTGCAATGACGACACATGTAATCATCTAAATGACAGAGTTTAAAATGAAGGACTTGGGTGAACCAAAATACCGTTGGTTACTACAACTTGAGCACCTTCATACATTATGGTATACTATGTTGTCTATATCCAAAATTTATTGGACAAATTTATTATGGACAAATCTTATCCATCCATAACTCTCATGGTAGTTCATTCTCTAGACATAGAGAAAGGCCTATTTAGACCAAGCGATGATGGAAATGAGATATTGGGACTCAACGTTCCATAATGCCATTGGATCCACCAAACACAATTGGTTGGTACTCAAGAATATCTTTTGATATCTCCAAGGCATCAAACATCTTGTACTGGTTTTTCAATTTCACAAAAATGTGACCACATATATCATTCGATACATCGATCAGATCCCCACTATGGCAGATCATAGAGAAGCTTAGTGTTCCTACTAGGTGTGGTAGCCCCCTCATGAAGAGTCTTCGAAACAGACCTCATGGCTACATCCACCAACCATTATCTCAACGATAATGTTTCTTGTGTTCCCCGGATGCAAACATGTTACATAATAAGCAATATCGCTATATTGCATATCTTGCAAGTCAAATCATGTGACTGGTTTGTTCACCAAGTCTCTACCAACTTATACATTCCAGAAATATGTTCATGGAGTTGGTATTTGACGGCTTCAAAATATGCAAGAATCAGGGGGAGTATCTTCCAGAATTGTTCCTGTTAAAAGCATCATATTATACTCTTTTTCCCTTCATGAGTTTAATTTATAGGTTCTCATAAAGGTTTTTAATGAGATAATATCAACACAAGACCATATGTCATATTTTCTGTTTTCCCCACCGGGTTTTTTAAGAAAGTATATGTGACATATTTATTGTCCTTTAAACTCTATGAGTTTTCTCGTATTGAGTTAAAAGAGACAATAACCATTATATGTTGCATCATTTTCTCCTTATTTTCCCACTGGGTTTGAAGGAGTTTTAGCAACATATCAAACACCTATCTCCTCATATTTATCCCATGTGGTTGGGCGGCATAGACGTCCGGTGGAGTGATGCTGAATCTACCATGGAAGGAACGTAGACATGGGCAGGGTGGGAGGACCAGGGCACCACCGTCTTGATGATGCAGGAATTATACTTGCAAGGGGAATGTAGCTCCAGATAATCCTGGAGTGCCGCGGAGGCGAGCCTGATCAGCGATCGGAGGAGCACATGGCGTGTAGATGGTATCCCAGTCGCTGCTCACTAAGGGAAAAGAATTTTGAAGGAGGGATCGATTGGTTGCCGCTTGCTTAAGATGAGTAACGACAGAGGGGAGAAAAGAAAGAAAATATGCGATGGGAAGGGGAGACGATTGCACTGGGCGTTAATACGATTGCATTCATAGCGGGTAGCGGTGCGCACGTTAGAGGGTGGGTGGAGATTATCGCGGATGTAGGGTGGGCGTCGCACTACAGCTGATCCAATGGATAACGCAGGGGTTCCATGGGAAAGCAAAACGTTATTTCCATGATGACGTGGGAACAATTTTCACTGAGGTAGTATGATTGATGACGTGGATAACTTGCATGTTTAGATAAATATATTGATGGGGATGAATCTCTTAGGTATATAGGATTTGGGATGCAATTTTATTTCAGCTTTCCTTAAAGATTAATATATTGTTACTGTTAAGCATCAATCACGATCAGTAGTTTAGGGTGTCTCATGTTTTTTCCTTTTTGGAAATGATCCAGATCTATTATCAAAGTTCATCCGAAGTACAAAGCATCTCAAACGCAATAGGACGAGAAACTCTAACCTCGCGGCTCAAGGATACGACTGGAATCTACGCTGGAGCTTCGTGAAGTAGCCGGACAAACTCAGGAGAATCGTAGCCCGAAAGGCAAACTCAAAAAGTAGCACCGCCATTTGCACGAGCACCGCACCTGTGAGGACTAAAGAATCTCAAAATAAACTACTAATCAGAGTGGAGCCATCGGGATTCCCCTCCTAGCCATCCGCCGCTGAAGTGACAAGCAGAGAGTCAACAAATCCACGGGCTCGCCGATGAAGTTTGGAGGAAAGAGTTTGCCCTAGCCATGTAGGGTGTATCATGTTATGTTAGGTGTGGCGACTCCTGCTAACTTGTTTGGTGTTGGATTAATGCCAACTGACATTCTCTCCGATCGCATTTTTCTTATCACGTGCTTGTAGAAGGATTTTTTTTTCCATTTGTGAATTTAGTATTTATATAAAGGGAGCGAAGAAAGCCAGTTTCGAGCAAGCACGCCAACCTATCATTTTTGTACAACTAATTTCTTGTGACTGAGATTCGGCGCCCGCGAATGCTGACCAAAGCGACTCGCGGTCTTTTTTTTGTTGGGACCACACTGAAATGTCCTTGCAGCCCATGCATCTCCGTTCGAGCGTTCCTCGTGAGAGATGGCGTGCGATGCATGGCACGCCTCTATTCATCGCCACCGTATACATAAAACTGAGTACAGCTGGAAATTTGTCTCGGGTGTATGCAACGGAGGAAACGTACCCGACGCCACACGAGAGGCCGGAGGGTGAGCAGCGACAGTGAACCCCACACTGCCGAAACGCGCTATTAAATCGCCCCCGCCCCCTTCCCCTCGTCACACACAGACAAAAACTACTTGCTCTGTCTTGCAGATCCACTAATCTCCGAGGCTCCAAGGGACAAGGCCGCGGCAGAGGTTCTGAACAACCGGTCCTGTGGCCCGAGCGAAGACCAGTTGGGCAAGTTCGGTGCGGAGACCAGACACCCAGCGACGGGGAGGAACACGACCCCCGAGGTACTCCAGCTTTTTTTATTGTACTTTGCTTACTACACATACACTTTCCCCGACGTAATTCCATCTTATTGGATTAATATTCAGATCTGAATGTTCTAGTGATACATGAACTCGAGCCACGTCAAACACTATGTTGGAAAAGTACAGATATAAGGTATTATATGTCAAGTAGTATATGTAAAATGGGGCATCCATTTGATAATTTGTACAGTTTCGATAATACATTGTATGTGCAGTTTCGATAACGTTTACACCATAGAGATGCTAAGATACATCAATTTATGTCTTCTCTTACCTGCAAAAAAAAACCTATGTTTCTTTTGAACCACTGTTAAACATGCATTAAAAAATAATTGCAGGGAGTTAAATGTTCATTAACATATGACCTATTTTAAGCCGTTAATTAATACTCTCTCTGTCCCGAATTACTTGTTGTTCAAATAGATGTATCTAGCACTAAAATCCATTTAAGCGACAAGTAATTTGGGATGGGTGGAGTATGACTCAAATTGTGGCTTCTTTCAGACCTCTAGTGAATCAGTATTATTTTGGGCTTCTATTGACTCACTCTTTACTATAAATTATATTTCATCTTCCTTTGACTGAATGTTCATGGTTTGAGTTCTTTGAAATAGTATTATGAATACCTGCAGAAAATAAAAGGACATATTATTTTTCAATGTAATGACAGAAATTTCTTGAATGATGAGGCCCGTGGGTACGAAAATGTGTTGATACATTCGAGTTTAATGCCCTGTTAACGTACACCATGGTAACTAGTTGTATCAATAGAAACCTTAAAAAGTACATTTTTTGCCTATAGATTTGCATCGGCTATTAGCGCCAAAACTACTTGTATCAATAGAAACCTTAAAAAGTCATAATTCTGCTCATTGGTACAATGCTTGGCACACATGGAAAGTGTTACTGCACAAAACAGTTTGTACAAAACACATATACTAAATAACTCGTTGGTGCATGGAAAACTTCACAAATGTGAAATGTGTTACTAGATGTAATGCGTTCATTCATGAGTATTTTCTTGATCTATGTTTTGTCTTTTGTTATTTATATTGGTATGAACGATGCATTCACTAATTCATGAAATATATTATTCTTTAATGCTTAAATATTTTACATAATCACATATAGATATGCAGTGATTGTTAAATAAATTACATGACTTTGCGGGTATCAAAGTTTTTTTAAGTTAAGAAGAGACTACTTTGAATATTAATACCTAATTTAATGTTGTAATCTCCAGAACTTCGTTGAAATTTCACTGAAAATGAGAACCCTGATAATCTCATTTTCAACGAAATAGGTACCTCCCTTGGATTGTTCGCAGACTTCATCAAACAACCTTGAAATTCTATGGGACTGCGACAGCTCCCACAGGGAAAAAGATTATGGTGAGGGATGGTCCACCGACGAGGAGATGATTGATCGGCTATGGGAGTCTCCGACAAAGATAACTCCATTATCCAAGAAGAAGAAACTAGAGTGGAAATATATGGAGAACTTCACCGATGAGTTCCGAGGACCAGACTGTAAAGTGTCTGGGATACCGAAGCAAGCATGCCGGCATGCCAAAATATCAGGACAAGAATCATCTTCTGCAGCACTATCAATCAAGCATGTACTTCCAACTCCTTTGCAACAATATAAAGCAGCAAGAGCAACCAATAACGATCACAAGGAGTCCATCATGGATCTGTACCGTGGTGTGGACATGCTATACCACTTTATGAGAGATTGTGATGAGAAGCTCGAGAATCTCCATAAAAAAGTCATGGTGCTTTGCCAAGCCGTCAAGAAGAAAGTAGAGTGGCAATATGTGGTGAACTTCACTGATGAGTTGCCTGGACCAGACTGCAAAGTGTCTGGGCTACCAAAGCAACCATGCAGGCAAGACAAAATATCAGGAGAACGGCCCTCGTCTACAACACAATCTATCAAGCATGTACTTCCAACTCCTTCCCAAGAATACAAAGTAGCAAGAGCAACAAATCAAGATCAGACGGGGTCCATCATAGATCTTTACCACAGTGTGGACATGCTATACCACTTTATAAGAGATTGTGATGAGAAGCTCGAGTATCTCCAAAAAACAGTTGTGGTGCTTGGTCAAGCCGTCGCCAACTCTGCACTACCACCACCATCCAAGGATCAAGCGTAATTTATGGCATTCGGCACCTCCCAAGCATGGTTGAGGTTTGCCTCAGTAATCGTGCACGCCTATTTACTTTATCTTGCAAAAATGATGTCTCTCTTTAGTACCCGCATCTTTATTTTCTGATTTTTTTATTTTGCAAGTCTGCTATCGTCTGTCTAGAAAAATTATATGGTTGTATCCATTGAGTGAAACATAATAATGATATATTTGTGTGTTGGACATCAGCTTCAGCCTTGTCATGTAATATCTTAGACTGGCAACTCTCTTTAGCTCATCTTCGATTAGCAGGTCATGGACTTTCCAACATCAGGAGCTTGAAGGAGACGCCAAAGGTGACGGTACCTGCTGAAACGGGAACACCAGCTCATCAAAGTACACATGCCGCGAAGTGAAAACGCGGTGGGACACTGGATCATAGCACCGGTAACCTGTGGTGTTGGGACGATAACCAAGAAAAATGCAAGGAAGTGACCGGGGTGCGAGTTTGTGAGGAGCAGTGGACGCGGTGCTAGGGTAACAGAGACACCCAAAGATGCGAAGACCATCATAAGATGGAACCGCACCGAAGTGGAGCTGGTGAGGAGTGTAGTTCCAGCGGGAACGACAGGGGCGAATGTTAATGAGGAGCTTGGCGGTCGCAAGCGCGTCCGGCCAGAACCGAGGAGGCACGTAGGAGTGGAAGAGCAACATGCGGACACAGTCATTAAGAGTGCGAAGGACGCGCTCGGCGCGACCGTTCTGCTAGGACGTGTGATAACCCACAAGTATATATAGGGGATCGCAACAGTTTTCGAGGGTAGAGTATTCAACCCAAATTTATTGATTCGACACAAGGAGAGCCATAGAATATTCTCAAGTATTAGCAGCTGAGTTGTCAATTCAACCACACCTGGAAACTTAATATCTGCAGCAAAATATTTAGTAGCAAAGTAATATGATAGTAGTGGTAACAGTAGCAAAAGTAATGTTTTTTGGTATTTTGTAGTGATGATGGCAATAGAAACGGAAAAGTAAATAAGTGAAGAACAATATATGGAAAGCTCGTAGGCAATGGATCAGTGATGGAGAATTATGCCGGATGCGATTCATCATGTAACAGTCATAACCCAGGGTGACACAGAACTAGCTCCAGTTCATTGATATAATGTAGGCATGTATTCCGAATATAGTCATACGGTGCTTATGGAAAAAAACTTGCATGACATCTTTTGTCCTACCCTCCGTGGCAGCGAGGTCCTTACGATACCTAAGGGATATTAAGGCCTCCTTTTAATAGAGTACCGGAACAAAGCATTAACACATAGTGAATACATGAACTCCTCAAACTACGGTCATCACCGGTAAGTATCCCGATTATTGTCACTTCGGGGTTAACGGATCATAACACATAGTAGGTGACTATAGACTTGCAAGATAGGATCTAGAACTCTCATATATTGATGAAAACATAATAGGTTCAGATCTGAATTCATGGCACTCGGGCCCTAGTGACAAGCATTAAGCATAGCAAAGTCATAGCAACATCAATCTCAGAACATAGTGGATACTAGGGATCAAACCCTAACAAAACTAGCTCGATTACATGATAAATCTCATCCAACCCATCACCGTCCAGCAAGCCTATGATAGAATTACTCACGCACGGCGGTGAGCATCATGAAATTGGTGATGGAGGATGGTTGATGATGACGATGGCGACAGATTCCCCTCTCCGGAGCCCCGAACGGACTCCAGATCAACCCTCCCGAGAGGTTTTAGGGCTTGGCGGCGTCTCTGTATCGTAAAATGCGATGAATTCTTCTCTCTGATTTTTTTTCTCCCCGAAACAAAATATATAGAGTTGGAGTTGAGGTCGGAGGAGCTCCAGGGGGCCCACGAGGTGGGGGCGCGCCCTAGGGGGGCAGGCGCGCCCCCCACCCTCGTGGACAGGTGGTGGCCCCCTGGTCTTCATCTTTTGCAAGGATTTTTTATTATTTCCGAATAGATGTTCCGTGAAGTTTCAGGTCATTCCGAGAACTTTTGTTTCTGCACATAAATAACACCATAGCAATTCTGCTGAAAACAACGTTAGTCCGGGTTAGTTCCATTCACATCATGCAAGTTAGATTCCAAAACAAGGGCAAAAGTGTTTGGAAAAGTAGATACGTCAGGGACGTATCAACTCCCCCAAGCTTAAACCTTTGCTTGTCCTCAAGAAATTCAGTTGACAAACTGAAAGTGATAAAGAAAAACTTTTACAAACTATGTTCGCTCTTGTTGTTGTAAATATATAAAGCCAGCATTCAAGTTTTCAGCAAAGATTATGACTAACCACATTCACAATAACGCTTAGGTCTCAAGTTTACTCATATCAATGGCATAATCAACTAGCAAGCAATAATAATAAATCTCGGATGACAACACTTTCTCAAAACATTCATAGTATGTTATAACAAGATGGTATCTCGCTAGCCCTTTCTAAGACCGCAAAACATAAATGCAGAGCACCTTTAAAGATCAAAGACTGACTAGAAATTGTAATTCATGGTAAAAGAGATCCAGTCAAGTCATACTCAATGTAAACTAACAATAATGAATGCAAAGGACAGTGGTGCTCTCCAACTGGTGCTTTTTAATAAGAAGATGACTCAACATGAAAGTAGATAGATAGGCCCTTCGTAGAGGGAAGCAGGGATTTGTAGAGGTGCCAGAGTTCTGTTTTGAAATAGAGATGAATAATATTATGAGCGGTATACTTTCATTGTCAACATAACAACCAAGAGATGGCAATATCTTCCATGCTACACACATTATAGGCGGTTCCCAAACAGAATGGTAAAGTTTATACTCCCCCTCCACCAACAAGCATCAATCCATGGCTTGCTCGAAACAACGAGTGACTCCAACTAACAAGAGTCCCAGGGAGAGTTTTGTTTGCAATTATTTTGATTTGATTTGCATAAAGCATGGGACTAGGCATTCTAGTTACCAGCCACTTTCTCGTGAGTGAGGAGCGGAGTCCACTCCTCTTGAGAATAACCCGCCTAACATGGAAGATACGGACATCCCTAATTGATACATGAGCTATTCGAGCATACAAAACGGGATATTTATTTGAAGGTTTAGAGTTTGGCACATACAAATTTACTTGGAACGGCAGGTAGATACCGTAAATAGGTAGGTATGGTGGACTCATATGGCATAACTTTGGGGTTTATGGAGTTGGATGCACAAGAAGTATTCCCGCTTAGTACAGGTGAAAAAGGCTAGAAAAAGACTGGGAAGCGACCAGCTAGAGAGCGACAACAGTCATGAACATGCATTAAAATTAATCAACACCGAATGCAAACATGAGTAGGATATAATCCACCATGAACATAAATATCGTGAAGGCTATGTTGATTTTGTTTCAACTACATGTGTGAACATGCGCCAAGTCAAGTCACTTAAATCATTCAGAGGAGGATACCACCCTATCATACCACATCACAACCATTTTAATAGCATGTTGGCACGCAAGGTAAACCATTATAAGCTCCTAGCTAATCAAGCATGGCATAAGAAACTATGATCTCTAGTTGTCATTGCAAACATGTTTATTCATAATGGGATGAATCAGGAGCGGTGAACTAATCATATTTACAAAAACAAGAGAGGTCGAGTTCATACCAGCTTTTTTCATCTCATTCAGTCCATCATATATTGTCATAATTGCCTTTCACTTGCACGATCGAATAGTGTGAATAATAATAATAGTGCACGTGCATTGGATTAAGCTGGAATATGCAAGCATTCAATAAACAGGAGAAGACAAGGCAATATGGGCTCTTTTGTCAGATCAACAATAATGCATATAAGAGCTACTTCAACAATTTAATTATGGTCTTCTCCTATTGACCCCCAAAGAAAAGAAAAGAAATAAAACTATTTACACGGGAAAGCTCCCAACAAGCAAAAGAAGAACAGGAAATCTTGTTGGGTTTTCTTTTTAATTACTACTACAAGCATGGAAAGTAAACTAATTAAAAGCTACAACTAATTTTTTTTGGTTTTTCTTAAGGTTTATCAAACACATAAGAAGAAAGTATAAAAGGGAAATAAACTAGCATGGATATTACAGTGAAAAAGTATGAGCACTGACATCCACCAATGAGTGTGTGAACATGAATATAATGTCGGTGAGGAATGCGTACTTCCCCAAGCTTAGGCTTTTGACCTAAGTTGTTCTATGGCCACGGTTGGCCTGGCGGATATCCATAATAATAGTTGGGGTCGTACTGCGATGAAGAAGACTCTGATTGCCACTGGTTGGCAATCATCTCCGGATCCCAATGGTGATTAGACTGTCGTGGAGGATCAACTTGTGGTTCCGACTCTGGCTCTGTGGCTGATGTAGGGTTCCGGTAGGCGTGAATAGCCTCTAACGGAACAAGGTACTGGCCTGAAGATAAATCAAACAAGGAAGGAGCAGGCAGGGTAATAGTCTCATGATGATGTTTATGAAAGAACAATTTGTATTTAAGCTCCCCTTCCCTATTCTTAACAATAAAATCGTGTGCCAACATACTCTTATAATCTAAATAAACACGAGGCAGCAATTTTTCTTCCTTCTCATAATGCCTAATAGGTATGTTAAATGTGCAGTTAGGCGTGAAGCATAGATGCCTCCAAAGATGGGGCCCTTTGTACGGTTCAGACTTAACCGTTTAGCAATAATACCGCCCATACTAACAGAGTTATCACTGAATAAACCGTGGAACAAAATAATAATATCAGGAACACTAAGGTTTCCACAGTTTCCACGACCAATTAAGCAACGACTAGCAAATATTGCAAAATAGCGTAAAACAGGAAAATGTATGCTAGTGATTCGTGCATCAGAAACCTTCCTCGTTTCCCCTATAGTGATGGTATCAATAAACCCATCCACATCCCCGCGATGTGGTTCCTCTGTCATGCCGTCGAAAGGGATCAAGCAAACCCGACAAAAATCATAAAGTGACATCTTCTTAACCACATCATATAAATGAAACTCTACTGAAGGAGGTGATTCCCTAGGATAATAGTAGAAGTTTTGCACAAAAGTATTGGTGAGTAAGAGATACTGTTCGCGTTGGTCGTGGAGGAAGTCGGTGAGGCCTACATTCTTAGCCAATTCATAAAAATCCTCATAAATCCCGGTTGCTCTCAAGAATTTATCAGAGGGCCATTCACACGGCCTAACCTCTGCGGTGCGAGGCAAATTATATTTGGGCTTCTGTGCCTCTTCATTTTGCTTTTCCCTTGAGCTTCGGCTCGATGAGCCCCTCAAAAATGTCTTTATCATTTTCCGAAAAATTCTGAAATTTTTAGTAACTTCAAAATAAAAGTAAACCAAACTCAATAATATTGATAGCAACTACTCCGACAAGTGCCTAGGGCCTATATCATGCATCAAAACTACTTTTGTCGATATAAATTTGACATGCAAGCTCAAGAACAGGGTCACCTAAGCAGCAAAAATTTGCAATGAATAAAGCACTAGAACAAAAACTAATTGGACCAATGGAAGAGTCACATACCAAGGAACAATCTCCCCAAGCAGTTTTGTTAGAGGTGCTTTGAGAAAGGAGATTGAAAATGGCAGCAAAATGAGCTTGGACTCGGGTATGAACTTGATATTCGTATTTGGGGGAGGAAGAAGGAGTGTGTGGGTGAAAGGATAAGTGGAGGAGGGCCACCGTGGGCCCATGAGGCAGGGGGCGCGCCCAGGGGGGGTAGGGCGCGCCCTCCACCCTCGTGGGCAGGTGGGTGACCCCCCTGCTGTGTTCTCCGTGCCAAATATTCTCAAATATTCTAGAAAAAATCATATTTAAATTTCAGGGCATTTGGAGAACTTTTATTTTCGGGGTATTTTTATATTGCACGGATAATCAGATACCAGATAGAAAAATACTATTTTTATTTTATTTAAAATAAATAACAGAAAGTAAAAGTGGGGTACAGAAGGTTGTGCCTTCTAGTTTCATCCATCTCATGATCATCAAAAGGAATCCACTAACAAGGTTGATCAAGTCTTGTTAACGAACTCATTCCGAATAACATGGAACCGGAGAAATTTCGAATAACACTATGTTACCTCAACGGGGATATGCACACCCCCAATAATAAGAATATCATATTTCTTCTTGACAGTAGGAAGAGGAAATTCAAAACTTTCAAATATAATCGATGGACATTTTCCAATAGAGTTAATACTATGAACTTGAGGCTGTTTCCTCGGAGAGTGTACTGTATGCTCATTACCATTAACATGAAAAGTGACATTGCCTTTAGTGCAATCAATAACAACCCCTGCAGTGTTCAAGAAAGGTCTTCCAAGAATAATAGACATACTATCGTCCTCGGGAATATCAAGAATAACAAAGTCCATTAAAATAGTAACGTTTGCAACTACAACAGGCACATCCTCACAAATACCGACAGGTATAGCAGTTGATTTATCAGCCATTTGCAAAGATATTTCAGTAGGTGTCAACTTATTCAAATCAAGTCTACGATATAAAGAGAGAGGCATAACACTAACACCGGCTCCAAGATCACATAAAGCAGTTTTAACATAGTTTCTTTTAATAGAGCATGGTATAGTGGGTACTCCTGGATCTCCAAGTTTCTTTGGTATTCCACCCTCAAAAGTATAATTAGCAAGCATGGTGGAAATTTCAGCTTCCGGTATCTTTCTTTTATTAGTAACAATATCTTTCATATACTTAGCATAAGGATTCATTTTGAGCATATCTGTTAATCGCATACGCAAAAAGATAGGTCTAATCATTTCAGCAAAGCGCTCAAAATCCTCATCATCCTTTTTCTTGGATGGTTTGGGAGGAAAAGGCATGGGTTTCTGAACCCATGGTTCTCTTTCTTTACCATGTTTCCTAGCAACAAAGTCTTTCTTATCATAACGTTGATTCTTTGATTGTGGGTTAATCAAGATCAACAGCAGGTTCAATTTCTATATCATTATCATTACTAGGTTGAGCATCATCATGAACATTATTATTAGCATTATCGCTAGTTTCAGGTTCATTACCAGATTGTGTTTTAGCATCAGAAATAGAAATATCATTTGGATTCTCAGGTGTTTCTGTGATAGGTTTACTAGAAGCATGCAAAGTCCTATCATTTTTATTTTTCTTCCTATTAGAAGGACTAGGTGCATCTACATTATTTATCTGATAATCTTGCTCAATTCTCTTAGGATGGCCTTCAGGATACAAGGGTTCTTGAGTCATTCTACCACCTCTAGTCATAACTCTAACAGCATTATCATTATTCTTACTATTCAATTCATTGAGCAAATCATTTTGCGATTTAAGTACTTGTTCTACTTGAGTGGTAACCATAGAAGCATGTTTACTAATAAGTTTAAGTTCACCTTTGACATTAGCCATATAATCACCCAAGTGCTCAAGGATATTTGAATTGTATTTCAATTGTCTACCAAAATAAGCATTGAAGTCTTCTTGCTTAACCATAAATTTATCAAACTCATCTAAGCATTGTCTAGCAGACTTATAACGAGGGATATTACCTTCATCAAATCTATAGAGAGAATTTACCTTTACTACCTGTGTCGGGTTATCAAGACCACGAGTTTCTTCAATAGGTGATGGATCAAGATCATATGTTTCTTCAACAGGCGGTAAATTAAGACCGTGTATTTCTTCAATAGGAGGCAAATTCTTAACATCTTCAACTTTAAAACCCTTTTCTTTCATAGATTTCTTTGCCTCTTGCATATCTTCAGGACTGAGAAATAGATTACCTCTCTTCTTCGGAGTTGGTTCAGGAAGTGTCCAATTATTTTCATTTGCCAACATATTATTCAATAGAATTTCAGCTTCATCCGGCGTTCTTTCCCTGAAAACAGAACCAACACAACTATCCAGGTAATCTCTGGAAGCATCGGTTAGTCCACTATAAAAGATATCAAGTATTTCATTTTTCTTAAGAGGATGATCAGGCAAAGCATTAAGTAACTTGAGAAGCCACCCCCAAGCTTGTGGGAGACTCTCTTCTCCAATTTTCACAAAATTATATGTATCCCTTAAAGCAGCTTGTTTCTTATGAGCAGGGAAATATTTAGCAGAGAAGTAAATAAATCATATCCTGGGGACTACGCACACAACCAGGATCAAGAGAATTAAACCATATCTTAGCATCACCCTTTAATGAGAACGGAAATATGTTAAGGATATAAAAGTAGCGAGTTCTCTCATCTTTAGTGAACAGGGTAGCTATATCATTTAATTTAGTAAGATGTGCCACAACAGTTTCAGATTCATAGCCATGAAAAGGATCAGATTCAACCAAAGTAATTATACCAGGATCAACAGAGAATTCATAATCCTTATCGGTAACACAGATAGGTGAAGTAGCAAAAGCAGGGTCAGGTTTCATCCTAGCATTTAGAGATTGCTTATTCCATTTAGCTAATAACCTCTTAAGTTTGTATCTATATTTGCAAGCTAAAATAGTTAAAGAAGCTTCTTTATCAAAAACATAACCCTTAGGAATAACAGGTGAATCTTCATCATCACTTTCATCAGTATTATCAGATTCAATATTTTCATTCTCTCTAGCCCTAGCAAGTTGTTCATCAAGAAATTCACCAAGTGGCACAGTAGTATCAAGCATAGAAGTAGTTTCATCATAAGTATCATGCATAGCAGAAGTGGCATCATCAATAACATGCGACATATCAGAACGAATAGCAGAAGCAGGTTTAGGTGTCGCAAGCTTACTCAAACAGAAGGTGAATCAAGGGCAGAGCTAGATGGCAGTTCCTTACCTCCCCTCGTAGTTGAGGGATAAATCTTAGTTTTTGGATCTCCCAAGTTCTTCATAATGATAAGCAGATATAAATCCCAAGTGACTCAAAGAATAGAGCTATGCTCCCCGGCAACGGCGCCAGAAATTGGTCTTGATAACCCACAAGTATAGGGGATCGCAACAGTTTTCGAGGGTAGAGTATTCAACCCAAATTTATTGATTCTACACAAGGGGAGCCAAAGAATATTCTGAAGTATTAGCAACTGAGTTGTCAATTCAACCACACCTGGAAACTTAATATCTGCAGCAAAGTATTTAGTAGCAAAGTAATATGATAGTAGTGGTAACAGTTGCAAAAGTAATGTTTTTTGGTATTTCGTAGTGATGATAGCAATAGAAACGGAAAAGTAAATAAGTGAAGAACAATATATGGAAAGCTCGTAGGCAATGGATCAGTGATGGAGAATTATGCCGGATGCGGTTCATCATGTAACAGTCATAACCTAGGGTGACACAGAACAAGCTCCAGTTCATTGATATAATGTAGGCATGTATTCCGAATATAGTCATACGTGCTTATGGAAAAGAACTTGCATGAAATCTTTTGTCCTACCCTCCCGTGGCAGCGGGGTCCTTACGGAACCTAAGGGATATTAAGGCCTCCTTTTAATAGAGTGTCGGAACAAAGCATTAACACATAGTGAATACATGAACTCCTCAAACTACGGTCATCAACGGTAAGTATCCCGATTATTGTCACTTCGAGGTTAACGGATCATAACACATAATAGGTGACTATAGGCTTGCAAGATAGGATCTAGAACTCTCATATATTGATGAAAACATAATAGGTGCAGATCTGAAATCATGGCACTCGGGCCCTAGTGACAAGCATTAAGCATAGCAAAGTCATAGCAACATCAATCTCAGAACATAGTGGATACTAGGGATCAAACCCTAACAAAACTAGCTCGATTACACGATAGATCTCATCCAACCCATCACCGTCCAGCAAGCCTATGATGGAATTACTCACGCAGGGCGGTGAGCATCATGAAATTGGTGATGGAGGATGGTTGATGATGACAATGGCGACGGATTCCCCTCTCCGGAGCCCCGAACGGACTCCAGATCAGCCCTCCCGACAGGTTTTAGGGTTTGGCGGCGGCTCCATATAGTAAAACGCGATGAATTCTTCTCTCTGATTTTTTTCTCCCCGAAACAAAATATATAGAGTTGGAGTTGAGGTCAGAGGAGCTCCAGAGGGTCCACGAGGTAGGGGGCGCGCCCCCACCCTCGTGGAATGGTGGTGGGCCCCCTGGTCTTCATCTTTTGCAAGGATTTTTTATTATTTCCGAATAGATGTTCCGTGAAGTTTCAGGTCATTCCGAGAACTTTTGTTTCTGCACATAAATAACACCATAGCAATTCTGCTGAAACAGCGTCAGTCCGGGTTAGTTCCACTCAAATCATGCAAGTTAGAGTCCAAAACAAGGGCAAAAGTGTTTGGAAAAGTAGATACATCAGAGACGTATCAACATGTAGGGGCATGTGAGGAGAAAGATGGTGTCGTGGGATGCAAGTAAATTGCGGACGTCGACATTGACAAACTCCTTGCCGTTGTCAGTTTGCAAGGCAAGGATGGGACGACCGAACTGTGTGGTGACATATGAATAAAAGGTTGTGAGTGTGGCAAGAGCGTCGGACTTGCGACGGAGAGGGAATGTGCACACATAATGAGAAAAAATCATCCAATATCACCAGATAGTATAAATAGCTCGTGTTGCTAGCAACCGGGGACGTCCAAACATCACTATGAAATAGCTGAAACGGAAAGGTGGAAATGTTTGTAGACTCGCTAAAGGAAAGACGAACGTGCTTGCCAAGACGGCAAGCCTCACAAGTATGATCTTCGACTTTATTACATGAGAAAGAAAAACTCTAAAGAATCTGATGCAAGACGAGCATGCCAAAGATCGACACTGGCGGCGAAGGCGACGGGACGACGGGTGGTGGTGGCGCCGGAGGGGTGCACTAGGTAAAGCTCGTCCGGGCTGTCACATCGGTGGAGTAACATCCGTGTATGGGCATCCTTCACAGAAAAACCGATGTCATCAAATTCAATGGTAATAGGGTTCTCACGAGCAAGGCGACGAACAGAAACAAGATTAGTAACTAAGTCAGGAGACACAGCAACATTAGACATATGGACAGGAGTAGAAGTAGATGGAAAAGACATATGACCAACATGTGTAATGGGTAGGGGGGAACCGTTACCAACGGTGATACGAGTGGGAGTATGAACGGGAGTGGCAGCCGTGAGGTTACCGGGATGAGCAGTCATGTGAGCGGTGGCGCCCGAGTCCATGTACCAGTCACCACCGCCACCATAAGAGCTCGGTGACGGGGCGGAGTGCAGGGAGGCGAGCAGGGCCGGGTCCCATGGCGGCGGTACCTGAGGAGGGTAAAACCCTCCGTAGTCCGGCGCGGGAGCTGCATCGAAAGCCGACGCGGTGGTGGCGCCGTAGGCGGGCGCGGACCCGTAGGCGGGCGCAGGCGGGGGGGCACCGTAGCCGCTGTAGGGAACGGCGTTCTGCGCGGCGAAGAGAGCCTGGTGGCCCGCCGGGCGAGGCCCAAGGATGCCCAGAGCAGGAGCTCGAGGAACCGGCATCGAGTACGCGTTGACGACGCCGGTCCACGGGTTGGTGCCGTACGTCCATGGGGGACTCACCTGCTGCTGCTGTTGACGAGCCCCCCCCCCCCGTCACCTGTTGCTACTTGCGGCCGCCCCCGCCGCGGTTTCCGCGACGTCCGCCGCCCGGCTGCTGTGGGGCAGCGGGAGGGGAAAATACCCCGGAGGCGCGGGGGGCGGTGGCTGCTGGCGCGGCGCGGGTGGGGCGGCCGGTGGAGGGGCACCACGGGAGGTGCCGGCGGCGAGGGCGTGATGCTGCACACGCTTCTTGACCCTCTTCATCCGGCGCTCTTCCAACCGCAAGTACGCCACAAACTGGGGGAAGGAGGGCTCCGGCATCAAGGTGAGGTTGGAGGCGGCGTTGCCGAAGTCCTCGTTGAGGCCGACGGTGAGCGTGCTGAGGAGGAGGTCGTCATCCACCTTGGCTCCAATGTCACGGAGCTCATCCGCCAACGTCTTCAGACGGCGGCAGTAGTCATCAATGGACTGTTCATCCTGGTGACAGTCAAAAAATTCCTGCTGCAAAAAAACGCGGCGCTGAAGCTTGTTGTCGGTGAAGAGGCCGTTAAGCTTGACCCACATGGCACGGGCGTCGTCGCCGGCGCTCACGGCCATATGGAACAAGTCCTTGGAGATGATGGTGAAGAACCACTAGATGATCGTGGCGTCGATCGCGGTCCACTCGGCGTCGTCCACCATGGCGCGGGAGTCCACGGTGCCATCCACATGATCCACGAGGTTGTTCTTGCGGAGGAGCAGCAAGAAGTACGTTTTCCACGCGAAGTACGTGGAGTTGGAGGCGTCGAGGACCACGGGGACACGTGCATGAACGTTGATGTCGCGAATCTCAGCAGGGTCGATAGTGAAGGGGTTGAAGTAGGTGGAGGTGTTGGACGACATGACTGCGAGGTCGTGGGGAGGGAGGCAGCGCGGCTGGGGAGAAGCGGCGCGGCGGTGGAGGGCGGGTGGCGCAGCTTGGGGAGAAGCGGCGCGGCTGTGGAGGGCGGGCGGCGCGGCGGGAGGGCGGCCCGGGGTGGAGGGGAGGGCGCGCCGGGAGGAGAAGGCGCGCGGGGAGGAGGTACGCCGCCGCCACCAAATCTACAGGATTTCGTACGCCCGCGCTGCCTGCACTGCCGACTGGTACGAACCGATCCAGATGTGGCAGTGGGTTTCGTGGTCCGTAACCTCGGCCACCCACGTCCCCCACACCTGGCGCTGCACACTGAGGTACCTCCTCTATGGCGCCGGCAGTGACGATAGGTCCGGGAACCGGCAGTAGGACCGGCCGCCATAACCTCAGGCTTGGGATGTCTGCATGTGGTAGCATGAATTAGTGCATCTAGTCAGCGGCGGGGACCTATGGCGGCAGGATCCGACTATTTGGGTGGCGGGGTGGCGCCGGAGTGGATGTGGGGTGCTTCGGCGGCTGCGGAAAGGATAAAATTGAGCGGTGGGAGGGAAAAAAATTAGCCCAGCGGTGGACGACCGGAGGAGCAAAACCGGAATTTCACTCCTCTAACCCCTTTTAGTGGATCGGTTTGATATACTCTTAGATTGTTAAACTAAAACTACGTCTGGTTACTTTGGTACATCCGTGAATATTGGAATGTTGCATAGAAGAGAAGGGCGCATGAAAAAAAATATTTCTAGAATCTAAATCCATTACAATAATTTGGAACCTACCATGTTCTTGCTTCAAATATGGACAGACTATTTGGGCTAAGTACGAAAGAAAACTAAATAGTTGCATCTAGATGTGTATTAATAATTTATTTCATGGATCATCTATTATGCAAGCTCATTTTCAATTTTTGCTTGCAAATTCACTACACGAAGGTTGGTTTGTTTGCTTGTACATCTAGCTCCTTTAGCCATGTTAGTACTTCCATATTCGTGCCCTCCATTCCTATATATATGGAAGAAATGACATGCAAGTAAATTGTCAAGGGTACTGCAAGTCAAAGCCAATTATTGTTTTCCATGGTCCATATAAATAAGTTGTTGCGTGGGTTCTAACACGATCTATTAGTATATGGTAGCAGTAGAAGTTGAACGGGAAAATCTGTGTAATCAACCCCACCGAAAGAAAGTGTGGGAGGTTAACCTTGATTTAGGGCATTTCTAACCAATCCCTAAAGTAGCATAGGATCCGGTTGAGTAAACCCTTGGTGGAGTATTTTTTTTATTCCACTAAATTTTCGCCGGACCTAACCGATTTCTTATCTATATAAAAGTAAAAAAAATATCATTTGCTTTTCATTTTCCACCACCTAAACACATTTCTTTGCTTCTTTATTTCATTCAATGACATTTGATACATTGGAGTACATAATTCATCAATTCTTTGCTACGAGAGCAAAACCAAAGAAAACAAGAACCACAATTAGACACTTTAAAATATATCCAACTTCTATAACTTCTCCGACTAATTGGATTAATATCTTCTCCATGTCTTCATTGTTTATTCTCTCTATTGGCTTCTCGAGCTTGCACTTCTTTCTTTTTAGATTCCGACAAATTCGACGTTGATTTGCATCTAGTCACATCTCTAGTCTCTATCACACCTTTAGCACCAGTTCGTGCCACGAACCGGTACTAATGAGAGTGCTGGCAGGATGTTGTCAGAGTGGGGCCCCTCCAGCACCTTTAGTACTGGTTCGTGCCACGAACCGGTACTAAAGGTTGTCCTATATAAACCCTTCGTCCACCAGCACTCTGTTCTTCCCCCTTTCTCCTCTCCCTCTCCTCTGTTCTTCCCTTCTTCCTTTCAGAGTTCATCACAAAATTTGCCCCATATTTGTCAAGATTTGCAGGCCCCCATCCATTCAAATGATCACAAAGGTTAGCAACTTTGTCCTTTCATCTCTCATTGCTAGATTAGCTCTTGCATTGGTTTATATAGTGATTAATTGTGGGTTTTTAGTAATTTGGGAGGAATTATATGTGGTAGTATTTGATTTATATGAAAATTGAGGTCAAAATAACACTTAGTTTGCATATGTAGGTGTGGTTTACTTAGTGCCTTCTAAATCTCCATCGTAACCACCGTCGATCGCCCGCACCATCCCATCGCCGGCACCACCTTGTGGTGAGCCTCTTGTTCATGAAATTTTATATAAAAATTGATGTTTGTGTGATTTGGATATATAGTTACTCGTATAATTATCTTACCCGTACGTTGTTTGTTATACATAGTGCCATGGTTTTGACATCCGTCCCCGTCGGCCCTCGTCCTTGTTATGATTCGGGTGTGGTATATTCTCTTTTAAAACTATTTGTTGCATTTCGTGTTTATGACAAATTATGCCCATCAAGCTGACATAGATATTTGTATGTAGGAGGTAGTTGAACCGGAAATTCCAACCGACCCTATTGTCGAGAGGTTTAAATTTACTTGAAAGAGAAAACGAGGATTTGAAAGAAAAATTGAAAAGAATTGTGGGGGAGAAGATGGAATTGGAGTTGCATGCTGCCGATGTCGTCGATGATCACAAGATTAAGATGGAGAAAATGCGCTTGAAGATTAGAAAGATTAGAAAATATGCCATTCATAGTGAGGCTTGGTATCATTATGCTGTTGGATCAATTGTTACCTTAGTTGCAATCTTGATCACATTTGTTGTTGCATTTAAATTCTTTAGCTAGAGAGTTATTTGTTTGTTGCATTTAAGTGTTGTATGAACTTTATGTATTGTATTAATTTGGTGTTTTCGGTGATGTGTATTGAAGATGAGCCGGCAATGGATGTACGATGACCGATGCTCTCTCGAGTTCATTAATGGCGTGCATACTTTTCTGCTTGTGGCTGATGCAAACAAGCAGGCGGATGGTTTTATGCCTTGTCCATGTGCTGGCTGTAAGAATGGTCACAATTACTCTACGTCAAGAACCATTCACGTCCACCTGTTTGAGTCCGATTTCATGCCCCACTATAATGTTTGGACCAAGCAAGGAGAAACAGGGCTTATGATGGAAGACAATGAAGAAGAAGAGGACGACGACAGCTATCCTGGCCATGGGTTCCCTGAATACGATGATACAACAATGAGGGAAGAAGCTGAGCCGGTAATGCGGGAAGAAGCTGAGCCGGCAATGCGGGAAGAAGCTGAAGTAGAGGCATCAGATGAGCCCGTTGATGATCTAGGTCGGGCCATTGCCGATGCAAAGAGAAACTGCGCAAGTGATTTGGAGAAGAAGAATTTGCAGCGCATGTTAGAGGATCACAAAAAATTGTTGTACCCGAATTGCGTAGGTGACAAGAAAAAGCTGGGCACCACACTGGAATTGCTGCAATGGAAGGCGGAGAATGGTGTATCTGACAAGGGATTTGGAAAGTTGCTGGTAATGATAAAGAATATGCTTCCAAAGGACAACGAATTGCCCGAGAGTACGTACGAAGCAAAGAAGGTTGTCTGCCCTCTAGGGTTAGAGGTGCAGAAGATACATGCATGCCCTAATTATTGCATCCTCTACCGCGGTGAGTACGAGGATTTGAATGCTTGCCCGGTATGCGGTGCATTGCGCTATAAGATCAGCCGCGATGACCCTGGTGATGTCGAGGGCGAGCGCCCCAGGAAGAAGATTCCTGCCAAGGTGATGTGGTATGCTCCTATAATACCACGGTTGAAACGTTTGTTCCAAAACAAAGAGCATGCCAAGGCGATGCGATGGCACAGAGAAGACCGTAAGAAAGACGAAAAGTTGAGAGTACCCGCTGACGGGTCGCAGTGGAGAAAAATCGAAAGAAAGTACGGGAAGGAGTTTGCAGATGACGCCAGGAACGTATGGTTTGGTCTAAGCGCAGATGGCATTAATCCTTTTGGGGAGCAGAGCAGCAACCATAGCACCTGGCCTATGACTCTATGTTTGTATAACCTTCCTCCTTGGTTGTGGATGAAGCGGAAGTTCATTATGATGCCAGTGCTCATCCAAGGCCCTAAGCAACCCGGCAACGACATTGATGTGTACCTAAGGGAATTAGTTGAAGAACTCTTACAACTATGGAATGGAATAGGTGTACGTGCGTGGGATGAGCACATGGGGGAAGAATTTGACCTAAAGGCGTTGCTGTTCGTGACCATCAATGATTGGCCTGCTCTCAGTAACCTTTCAGGACAGACAAACAAGGGATACCGCGCATGCACGCACTGTTTGGACGATACCGACAGTATATATTTGGCTAATTGTAAGAAGAATGTGTACCTGGGACATCGTCGATTTCTTCCGAGCAGGCATCCCGTAAGAAAGAAAGACAAGCATTTCAAAGGTGAGGCGGATCACCGGATGAAGCCTCGCCACCGTACTGGTGCTGATGTACATGATATGGTCAAGGATTTGAAGGTGGTCTTTGGAAAGGGTCCTGGTGGACAACCTGTTCCGAATGACGCTGACGGACGCGCACTCATATGGAAGAAGAAATCTATATTTTGGGACATGCCCTATTGGAAAGACCTAGAGGTCCGCTCCGCAATCGACGTGATGCACGTGACGAAGAATCTTTGTGTGACCCTGCTTGGCTTCTTGGGCGTGTATGGGAAGACAAAAGATTCACCTGAGGCACAGGAGGACCAGCAACGTATGCACGGAAAAGACGGCATACATCAGGGTCATGCAAGCTACGCTCTTACCAAAGAAGAGAAGGAAATCTTCTTTGAATGCCTGCTCAGTATTAAGGTACCGTGTGGCTTCTCGTCGAATATAAAGGGAATAATAAACATGGCAGAGAAAAAGTTGCAGAACCTAAAGTCTCATGACTGCCACGTGATTATGACGCAACTGCTTCCGGTTACATTGAGGGGGCTTCTACCGGAAAACATTCGTTTAGCCATTGTGAAGCTATGTGCATTCCTCAATGCATTCTCTCAGAAGGTAATCGATCCAGAAATCATACCAAGGTTAGAGAATGGTTTGGTGCAATGTCTTGTCAGTTTCGAGGTGGTGTTCCCACCATCCTTTAACATCATGACGCACGTCCTAGTTCACCTATGCGAAGAGATTAACGTTTTGGGTCCTGTATTTCTACACAATATGTTCTCTTTGAGAGGTTCATGGGAGTCTTAAAGAAATATGTTCATAACCGTGCTAGGCCAGAAGGAAGCATCTCCAAGGGCCATGAAAATAAGGAGGTCATTGAGTTTTGTATTGACTTTATTCCTGACCTTAAGCCGATTGGTGTTCCTGAATCACGGCATAAGGACGGACTGGATGGAAAAGGCACGCTAGGAGGGGATCAAATAATATGTATGGACGGACATTCTCTCACTGAAGCACACTACACAGTTCTACAGAATTCCGCCTTGGTGGCTCTGTATATGGAAGAACACAAGAATTTGCTACGCTCCAAACACCTGGAGCGGTCTGATGACTAGATTACACGTGAACAAACTAGGAGTTTCGCCAGCTGGTTGCAGACACGTACCATGCATGACGCCTCTATTGAAGATGACATGTACTTGTTGTCTCAGTTACCATCTTCGAATATAATGACTTTCAAAGGGTACGAGATAAATGGTAATACATTTTACACGATCGCCTAAGATAAGAAGAGCACCAACCAAAACAGTGTTGTCCGCTTTGATGCAGAAACCAAGACGGGAAAGGAAACATATTATGGTTATATACAGGACATATGGGAACATGACTATAGACGTGGTTTGAAGGTCCCTTTGTTTCGGTGCAAATGGGTCAATATGACACGAGGCGGGGTAACGGAAGACCCGCAGTACGGAATGGCAACAGTGGATCTCAACAATCTTGCGTATGCAGACGAACCATTCGTCCTAGCCAATGATGTGGCACAGGTTTTCTATGTGAAGGACATGTCTACCAAGCCGAGAAAAAAGAAAAGATAAGGAAGCGAATGCATCATACGATGAGCCAAAGCGGCACATAGTTCTTTCTGGGAACAGAAACATCATGGGAGTGGATGACAAGACAAACATGTCAGGAGATTATGAAAAGTTCGATGAAATTGCTCAGTTCATAGTGAATATTGACCCGAGCATCCCGTTAAATGATGAAGATTTTCCATGGTTACGGCGCAAAGGGACACACGTGGAGAAAAAGCTTCACACCCAAAGATCTGGGATGTGATCGGCTTCACTATATATCATCACTTTCTTCTGTGTTTCACACCCAGGAGGGAATCTCTGTAATAGTTAGGGGTAGTTATGTGTTTTAGCATTTGAAACACGAAGAAATTTTATGTGCAAACAAATACTTTCATGCATTTACTGATTTTTCAGCTAAATTGAAAAACACTTCAAATGAACTCCGAAAATGTTGAAAGTTGGCATGGTATCATAATTTCACCCACATAGCATGTGCAAAAAAGTAGAGAGGGTTACGGCAAAAACTGGATGCACTTCGTGTACAAAATGGACAATCTCTTTTGAACTATCAGGGTTTCGGACGAAAACTCATCTGTTACAAAGGCATTTCATTTTTTAAATAATCTAAGCATTACCAAATTGAATATAATGATAAAAACACACTAATATTAAACATAATAAAAAAGAATCACTGAAAAATGTATTTTTAAAGTTAAGTTATTCACAAACTAGTGATTCACACAAATTTCAAATAATTCAAAATTTAAACTATTCAAATTTGAAAACTACCGGCACTAACAGAAAGTTTCTAATTTTTTGTAACTAAAGCAAAAATATTCACAAAGAAACTCTAAATATAGAGAAAAGAACTAAAAATAAATAAAACAAAATAAATAAAGCAGAAAAGAAAAAACTAAATGAAAAAAAGCCCACCCACTGGGCCACAGCGGCCTGCATACGACTAGAAACCCAAATTCTAATTGGGCCAGGATGCAGGCCCGCTAGCCCAATAGGCCCATCTGGGCATAGCAGCAGACGTAGGACTGGTAGGCCTACTTATGAGAGGAACTCGAGAGAGCTACCGCACTGGGGCTTATAAACCAGTGCGGGCGCCCCTCGGCTAGCGAGCTGGGACTAAACTTGCCGCACTGCACCTGCGCCAGCACACCACCTTTAGTACCGGTTGGTGGCTGGAACCGGTACTAAAGGGTGGGTCTTTAGTACCGGTTCCTGCCACCACCCGATACTAAAGGTGTGCTCTTCCCGCCGCTTGGCCTGGCCAAAACAGGCCTTTAGTATCGGGTGGTGGCACCAACCGGTACTAAAGGTGTCCCCTATATAACAAACACTTCGAAAAATTTCAGTTTCTCATCTCCCACTTCTCTCTGCCGCTGCTCCGTCCCGCGTCGTCGCCGCCCCTGTCGCGCCGTCCCCGTCGACTCCGCGACGCCCCCGTCCTCGTCGGGTCGTCCCCGTCGACTCCGCGCCGCCCCCGTCGTCGGCCCGTCCCCATGGCCGCACCGGCCCGTCATCGTCCCCTCGACTCACCGTCGCCTTGGATCGACCTCGCCTCGCAGTCGCAGTCGCCTCACCGTCGCCGTCGCCTCGACCTCGCCTGCGCGCGCTGTGATCCCCTCCCCCGGCCCCTCTCCTCCCTCCAATCGGTCAAAGCCACCACGCCGCCGGCGCCGGCCGTAGCTGCTGCACACACGTGCGCGCGCGCACACACACACACTACATGCGCACACACACACACAATTTTTCTGTTTTTTAGTTTTTAGTTTTTTCTGTTTTTCATACAAAGTTTTAGATGAATTAATTAATTTGATTAGATTAATGTCAAATAGTATATAGAAATGTTAGTTATAATATATATAATGTCAAAGGTTTTTCCTGTTTTTTATACAAATGTTATAGAAATGATAGTTATATAGAAATGTTAGAAATTTTGGAAATGTTAGTTTTAGCTAGATGAATTAGATTAATTTCAAATTGTTAGACAATGGTTGATGTTTTTTTAGTTTCTTATTTTTTTAGTTATAAAATTTAGAATTTGCATATATGAAATCACAATCCATCATTTAAAAAATGTTACTTTACTTTTGCGGCATATAGTATTTGTTGTCGACGATGCCCGCCCGCATCCTCGCCGTCGACCCGTTCGCGACGACGTCCTGCTTCAGAGGACCCATGTCCGGGACTGGGCTCCGCCGGGCTGGCACTGGGAGGTGCTACATTCAGGGGCGCGACGCTTGGTGAGGAACCCGGCCCCGGGTCCCGTCGTCGACCCTGATCTCCTTTGGTGGCGTTCGCGTGGGCCACTTTTGGTGCGGAGGGAGCCGACCCCGCCAGAGGTGGTACGTCGCCGTGTTAGGGAGGAGGACGAAAACGTGCATTGCTACATGGCTGCTATGGACGTCAGGTTCTCCAATACCTGGCAGGTTCTTTGGGAAGATCACCCGAGCTATGATCAAGTGATGGTTCCTTCACTTTGGTTGTCCACCGCCTGCGCCTCAGGAACCGCGAGTGGGCTAGATTACTCTTTAGTATTCGATCTTTATTAGCTAGCTAGCTAGTGATGTATTCGATATATATTATTCGAGACGATCACTACTAGGAAAAAGCCTACTAATGGCGCACCAGTTTTGCCTACTAATGGCGCATCACTGGTACGCCATTAGTAGCACGCCACTAGTAATTTTTACTAATGGCGCACCACTGGTGCGCCATTAGTATCTGGTATACTAATGGCGCAGCATCCAGTGCGCCATTAGTATATAACACCATGCGCCATTAGTGTGCCTCCCAGGGGCCATATTTAACCATGTGCTTTGGCACACTAATGGCGCACTGCAGATAGATGCGCCATTAGTATACTTGGCATACTAATGGCGCACTCTGTAGTGATGCGCCATTAGTATGAATATTAGGTTTTATTTTTTTTACTTTTCTGATTTTTGCACATGTTACAAAATATATTATTTGACAGAATATAGACAGTAGCACACAGCAACAGCAGATTCATCGAATACAATAGAAGATTAGTCTCCGAATACAATTCATCATATTAGTCTCCGAATTCAAAAGACCGAACAAAGATAAAACATTACAAGTCTCGAGACCGCGAGTATCGAGTTTGTCGGAAGTAATACTAATCCTAACAAGTCCTACTAATCATCATCATACAACTTCTACTCGTTATTCATAACAAGTCATACGATCATCATCTTGATAGTCATCGAACCAACCCTACTTAATTGTTCTTAGCACATGATCATCAGTATTAGGCAGGACCTAAATACCCTATTTAAGCTAAAATAGCATAAAACAATATAGACCCTGACTCTCCATTATGGAGAATGGAGAACATCCTGTCTCCAATTCTTGCGCTTCGCTTCCTTTTGCTTCCAAGAAGCTCCTTACGACTGTCCATACATTTTTTCCATCCTTTGATTTTCATGTCTCCACTTCTTTTAGAAATCTCGTATGGACAGTTGAGATTCATAGGACGACATGGTTGTATGTTCAAAACATTAACACTACCTTTCTGATACATCATATGAGGCACACAATTCTCTGGGATTATCTGTTGAAAAACATAGTAATAACTTCATAGTTAGCAATGATGTACTAATTTTAGAAGTATGCAAAAGATGCACGGATGTCGTAATAGTAAAAATCTTACCAGGGTATCTGCATGGTAGTTACCGTAGTTGAACACATGCACTAGTGGCACGTATTTACCATAATGTTGAGGAGTTTGTTTGTGGATAATGTAATTCTCAATGTCAGTACAAAATCCGACCAGATGATTTTTCTCCTTGTAAGTTGTTAATTCGGAGCCATCAGTGTAGTGGGTTTTGTCTACCATCTCCTGCACATTCTTTGAACAATAAAAATAAGCTGTCAATGGAAATAAGCTGTCAACTATTTTGAAATAAACAATATAAATTAGCTAATAACTATGTTTGAGAAACTCACATAGCGGTAGAACTGGAGGCGTATCAACAAGGACCCAAATGTCCATATTGTCTTGGTTGATGTCAGGATTACCAAGATCCATGGTGATAAGCATACCCTCATCAAAACCATACATCTTGCAAAATGCTTCCCAATTTTTGCAGCCAAAATGGGTTACGCTCTCAGAATTATATAGATTTACTTCAAAGTCCACATCGTGATGAGTCCTTAGGTGAATTTTCTTTGTTTCAGAAATTTCATGGTCTTCAAAATCCATCCTCTCCAAGACATAGCGTCTTGCATGGCATGGGATAAGCTATACTCGAATTGTAAAAGATGAAAATTACACGTTGAAATAGTTGAAGTCATGCTTAATTATGAAAATAACACCTGTCGTCATTGTGTACCGTTTCAACTTCGAAGGTCTCCTCGAGCTTAATGTTGAAGCGCTGATCATCATCCAGGTGAGGCATGTCGCACAAACCTCGATCGTCGTGGCACCAGTCGCACTCCGCCAGGAGACTTTCGTCGTCGGATGATGATGACGACATATCCTACGTTAATAATTCAAAACTACATCATTTAGGGTTTGTCGACACCGAGGCATCCTAAAAGCTAAGCTTTTATCATTTAGGGTTTGTCGACGCTGAGGCACCCTAAAAGCCTAAGCTTGCATCATTTAGGTTCTTATCGACACCGAGGCACCCTAAAAGCCAAGGTTTTATCATTTAGGGTTTGTCGACGTCGAGGCACCCTAAAAGCCTAAGCTTTCATCATTTAGGTTTTGTCGACGCCGAGGCACCCTAAAAGCCTAAGCGTACATCATTTAGGTTCTCATCGACACCGAGGCACCCTATAGAAGCGAAGTTAAGTTTTCATCATTTAGGGTTTATCGATGCCGAGGCACCCTAGGTTGGGCCTAATCACTTGGCTCTATTGCCACCTATGTTGGGTTTATCATCTAGGGTTTATCGATGCTAACGAGAATTCTAAGTTGGGCCTAATCACTTGGCTCTATTGCCACCTATGGTTTAATGCAGCAAGAATGGCGGGGCCGTTGATCCTACTTAACTAAGTACTAAGATACCCCGGCCCATGCATTAGTCGCAAGTACCCCATATGTCCTATTTTTAGCAAAGTCATGCTAAAATTCACGGAAAATTTCAGCATGACCTTTGCTGAAAATAGGACATATGGAGTACCCGAATTTGCCGGAACGGAAGTTAATCGACATTCCGTCAAACTCAAGGGCCTCTCGGGGTACCTGCAAATTCATTACCCCACCCCCACCCAGCTGCAAACCCACAACACCCCACAATATCATCACGACACGATGGTCGGAGACAAAACCCCCCAATATCATCAAAATACTCCAGTTATGAAGTAAAATTCCTGAAGTATTCCAGGAGTAGAACCTGAAGTGTAGTCGGTGGCTTCACCTATGTGCATAAAAATCATAAAAATTCAAAATCATTTGAAACCTGATCACTAGTCATAAAAATTCAAAATCATTCAAAATCAAAATCTACTAATTAGTTCTTGTGCTCATCCAGTAGCAACATCTTTCATACATGATCAGTAGTCGTGTACAAAATTTTATTTAAACTAAATTTGCAAATCAACAAGAGCTCTACTAGTTTCAGACTAGATTTACACTAAATACACTAGAGTATTTGACCAGTAGTCATGTGAACTCTTTGAATTTGTAAACACTTCCAGACTTGAGCATTGAGAGTTCACAATTGCAAAAAATGTCCCTTGTTCCTGAACTTGTATTGTACTCCATTCATTCAAGCAGAAAGAAACAATTATTGTTGATACTCATGTGCTTCTTTCCAAATAATTTTATTTATTCAGAGTTTGAGAAATTTTGAACAAAAAAGAACGCAAGATACAGACTGAATTTGATGTTCAAAAATAACTGATAGTAGCATGCTATGGTACAGATAAAGTTGGGTCATAGTAACACACAGTAACATTTCTGGAATCCAAATTGAAACAATAAATCACAGCTAGCTAGCAACTGAAAATCAAATTGGCACTTTCTCCAAACTCATACATGTCTTCTCTTTTTGTAGCATCAGTGCTCACCTCGATGGATTAACTGAATTTTCTACAAACACCAAGTACTAGGGCACACAAAAGTTCTGAAATTTGTGTGCCTAACTGAATTAACTGAATTTTCAGTAACCGAATAAACTGAATTTTCAAAACTGACAAATATTAATAGGTTGACTATAGCAAATCCAATTTGCATGCTTCACTACATATAATTTACAATAATCCGAGGGGACAAATACAGCACTGGAAAAGTCAATTCAGGTTTATCTGAATTGGCAGCTACAGTGATGCCATTTAAAGCTAGCTAGAGGGAAAAGCCATTTAAAAAATCCTCTCATCTCATATGAGGAGTGTTAATCCTAAGACTAATAGTTTGTTGTGCAGTACAGCTACAGTGATGCCCTGTCCATTTTGTCCCTCCCCGACTAGATACTAGAGTAGCACTGTTGATGCCCTGTTCTTGCTGAACTTTATGACAGTATATACAACAACTTATCTTCTTAAGCCAAAACAACTTTCTAAAAGCCAGATGCAACTTGTTGAGCTAATTTTGAGCAGAACTCCTTGAGGAACTAGCAGCAAAAGGTACTGAACTAGCAGCAAGCTTGTGTTATTGCTTACTAAGGTATTGAACTGATCAGAACTTCAGAACAGTGAGCTTTACATACTAATTTCAGAGGGATTTGAACCTAATTTGACCTAAATACGAGAGGGATTTGACCTTATTTTGCATCTACACTAGCCCCTAATCCATGGCTAGAGCTAGTAGTAGGAACACATGGTAGAGTAATTAGGCAGCCTTGAGGAACCCAAATCCATGGCTGCTAGATCGAATGAAAGAAGGAGGGGAGTTGGGGGCACCTTCACCTTGGGTGGCTGAACGACGGCGCCGTGGATTTAGAGGTCTAGGTGGAAGAAGCCCTTGATTGCGGCGACTGTGGTGGCTGGGTGCGCCCCTCCTGCTCCTCCTCCTCGAGCAGGACAAGGTCGGCGGCTACACAGTGAGGAGAAGGCCCTCCTCTCCTCTCCGGGCGTCGTCCTGGTCGCTTGCCGGCGCGGTCTACCTATAGAGACGAGACAAGAAGGGGTCAGGGGTTTGGAGTGGAGGGGGGCTTACGGGCGGAGGAGGATGGGCGGAGGAGGAGGGGGGCTTACGGGCGGAGGAGGACGGGCGGCGGCGCAGTAGGGGCGGCGGAGGGAGGCGCTGCTGGGCTCCTGTGCCGGCTGCGGGGCAGCGGAGGCTTCAAACGGCTGGGTGCGCCGCGGCGTCGGGCTGGCAGTCGTGGCGGCAGGCGGGGGAGCCGAAGCGGGTGTGGGGCAGGCGCGGGGGTCGTTGGAGCGGGCCGGGGGTCATCGGAGCGGGCGCGGCGGGGGAGGGAAGGGGGATCTGGCGAGGGAGAGGGAAGGGGGGATCGGGCGAAGGGGTATCCAGCTAGACACTATAGCAATGGCGCACCACCCTCTGGTGCGCCATTAGTAGTTTTTTTCTGATAGCAATGGCGCACCCTCCTCTGGTGCGCCATTAGTAACTTTTTTTCTGACAGCAATGGCGCACCCTCCTCTGGTGCGCCATTAGTAACATTTTTTTCATTATTTCTTGTTGCATCTAATAATTTGTTTTTTATCAAAATTGTTATTTTCATGAGGACTAGAACAGAAGATATCATCAAATATCATCAAATTTTTTTGAAAATATCATCAAATTTGTTTTTTTATTTTTAATTGAAAATATCATCAAATTTTTTATTTGAAGATATCATCAAATTTCTTATTTGAAAATATCATCAAAATTGTTATTTAAAAATATCTTCAAAAAGTGGGGGACGGTGCGGGTGTCGGCGGTGGCGGTGGAGCGGGCCGGGGGAAGGTGTGGGGTGTCGGCGGCGGCGGTGGAGCGGGGGAGGGTGCGGTGGGTCGGCGGCGGCGGTGGAGCGGTGAACTTTTTTATTATTATTTTTTTAAAAATGAAGAGGGGAGAGGAGGCGCGGGTGGGATCGAGATCGAGATGGAGGGGGAATCGAGATCGAGATGGAGGGGGATCGAGATCGAGTGTCCTTATGAATACTCAATATTTTATCATATTGAATATGAAAAAATATCATCAAATTTGAAAAATTATTCATGAATTCAAAAAGTGCCCATGAAATTTAAAAATATTCATGATATCAAAAAGTGCCCATGAAATTTAAAAATATTCATGATATCAAAATATATACTAATGGCGCACTTCTACAAGGTGCGCCATTAGTAGTTTAAACTAGTAATGGCGCACTGTGAGGCGGTGCGCCATTAGTAGTTTTGCAAAAGAAAGAATAAAAAAAATTCAGTACTGGCGCACTCCATGTCTGGTGCGCCATTACTAGTTAGAACTAGTAATGGCGCACTTCGGTAGGATGCGCCATTAGTATGTATGTAAAAATAAAAAAATAAAAATTTATCACTAGTGGCGCACCTATTTTCTGGTGCGCCATTAGTATCTTCCACACTAATGGCGCATCACCAACTGGTGCGCCATTAGTATATAGTAGTGGCGCACTACTTCCCTGGTGCGCAATTAGTGTCAATCCTATCTATAGCCCTTTTCCTAGTAGTGGATGTATTCGAGATTATATCTAGTATTTGAGACGATGTATTCAAGATTATATTCGATGATGCTTATTATGTACTAAGATTGATTCATTTTTTCTTTATTAATTGATTGCATCCATGCATTGTAATTTGAATACTAAATTGTTTTATATTTCTTTTGGATTAGTTAAATAAAAGCTATGGCGGACAATACCGGCAGAGAGGGAGAAGAGACCCTGTTCGATATCATACGCCATCCTCGAGGGCCAGATGATGATCAGAATGAAAAAGATTATGATGGCTCCGGATATCTAAACAACACCGGGGAGGGTGATATGATATTCGATCGCGACGACCGAATTGATGAAGTCATGAACTATGATTATGATATTGATGACGAAGAAAATGTTGATCTTGAAACAACAAAGATCGGTGAGGTATATTTATATAAGCAGGCATCTGGTGATCATCACATGTTTTAAATGACTTGAAGATATATTAACGAATCGATCTTTCTTCTTTCAGCCATCCGGATCGAGCAAATCTTCAGGCAGCAGGAAACGAGGCCCGAACAAAAAGTTGAAGGAGGGCGTAAAGTACAATATCGAAGCCATCAAACCTAATGGCGAACCATTAGCGCCTAAGAAGATTGCGGACAAGTTCATTCGTTAATGCGGAGTTCTTGTGAAGGACCAACTCCCGATCTCCCTTCAAGAATGGAGAGAGCCAGCAAAGCCACGTCCAGATCATACTTTTGTCGACGACAGACAAATAGTTCTGCTTTGGGAAACTCTCATGGAACATTTCACCCTACCAGATCATTTCACAGATGCAGATGTGGAGAAAGTCAAGGACGTTGCTCTTAGGAAGATGGCGGTTGCATTCAACAACCACAAGAATCGTGTATGGGACAAGTACGTCAATGGATGAAGGAAGACTCCAGTATTCGAGGGAACACTAGAGAAGCAAAGTGCTCATTGGGACGATTTCGTGAAATTCAAGGATTTGGAATTATCTAAGGAACGGTCGAGAATAAACAAGGCCAATGCCGAAAAAAAGGATAAGTTCCATAAGCTGGGGCCAGGTGGCCACGCGGTGGCAATGCCTAAGTGGGCTAAGTCTGAGAAAGAGATGGAGGATGCAGGTGTCACTCCAGAAACATTGAGTTGGCCCCCCAGGTGCAGGACTTGGTTCTATGCGCATGGGGGGAGTTGGACCCGAAGACAGGCAAAGTTTCGAAGAAGGCATGTCTGAACGGAGCCGAAGATAAGCTACTTGTTGCAATAGAAGAGGCTTGATCGGGGGTGTTCCAGCCCAACAGAGAGAACGACGAGCTTACGCGTGCCCTGGGAAATCCTGAACACCCGGGAAGAACACGAGGCAAGGGCACTATTCCATGGTATGAGAGGTTTTCAGACTGGAACGCCGACTACAGAACCCGTGCGAGAAAGAAGATTGTGGATGAGAAGAAGAGGAAGATGGAGGAGGAGCATAGGAAGCTGGACTATGAACGCCTTCAAGGCCTAGAATCAGCGCACGCGGACTTGGCAGTCAAATTCCAGTGGCAGCAGGAGCAGATCAACTCACTTAGCCAGCAAAGGGGGTCTCAGCAGCTGCAGCAGCTAGCGGATGATCCAGCATTGGATAGCACCGTCCCATCCATGCCGAGAAGCAGCGTGGGTTCCGCCCCGGGTGACGCAATGCTGGATAGATACCCTGTGGATGACATCATGGAGAACACTAACTGCGAGCTACACTTCAAAATGAAGAACATATCCATGAAGGTGGCGGACGCCGTTGCTTTTACAAATCCCCCCGAGGCAACCTTCCATTGCAACCCGATTCCAGCGGGCTATGCTCGTGTCTTGGTTGATGAGGTGGTGGACCAATATTCGGGGCTAGAGCTTGACATTCCTGGAGGTGACGAGGAGCACACACTGGGAGAGGCCAAACATCGTATCATCCTATGGAGCAAGGATTGCATCATCTTTCGAAGGCCACCGACACCGCGTTAGCCGACTCCTCGTCGAAGTCCGCCACCGAGTCAGCAGACTCCCGCTCCTCCAAGTCCACCAACGCGTCAGGCCACTCCTCCTCCTCCAAGTCCGGCAAAGCGTCAGGCCACTCCTCCTCCAAGTCCGACACAGCGTCAGACCACTCCTCCTACAAGTCTGGCACAACTTCATGCCACTCCTCCTCCAAGTCCGGCATAGCTTCATGCCTGTAACACCCCGGATCTAATTTATCTTATATGTATCCCAACTCTTGCCGTTTCCGGCCCTAAGTATTTTATTTCCTCGTTGTCGGGTTTTTGCCTTCGTATTCTTTTGTCTTTGTCATGCATCTCATATCATGTCATCATGTGCATTGCATTTGCATACGTGTTCATCTCATGCATCCGAGCATTTTCCCCGTTGTCCGTTTTGCATTCCGGCGCTCCTATGTCCTCCGGTGTCCCTTTCTACCTCTTTTCGTGTGCGGGGGTTAAACGTTTTCGGATTGGACCGATACTTGTCATGCGGCCTTGGTTTACTACCAGTAGACCGCCTGTCAAGTTCCGTGCCATTTGGACTTCGTTTGATACTCCAATGGTTAACCGAGGGACTGAAAAGGCCTCGTGTGCGTTGCAGCCCAACACCCCTCCAAATTGGCCCAAAACCCACCTAAACCTCTTCTATCATCTAGAGCATTCGATCACGATCGCGTGGCCGCAAACCGTGCTCAATTTGGAGCCTCCTAGCTCCTCCTACCTATAAAAAGGCATCCCCTCTCGAAATTCCGGATCAAATCCACCCTAGACCTAGACCTCTCTCCTCCGCGCGGCCGGACACGTCCGACCGCCACCGGACACACCGCAGAAGCCAATCAGGGGCTTGTCACATCCCTAGCTTCTGGTGTTGCCTAGTGTTTGCATCTTGCTTGCATCATGTTTAAATTTCTGAAACTTGAAATGAGGATTGTTGAAACCTCAGAAATCTGATTAAAAGACGGGCAAGCACCCTTTAAATAGCATTCTGTGAATCCAAAATGCCCTAAAAATAGTTTTGTGAATTTTGGCAAGAGTTATATATCAAACCAAAATTCTGGAACATTTTTAAGGAATTATTTGGTCTCTGAATTTAAATCAATAATCTATTTGAATTTGGGGATATATTCATAATATATAATTAATATATTTTCAAATGCTTTGAAATGTTTTATGTACTTTTGGAATAGTCCAGAGAGGTAACATAAAATATCTCAGAGTGTTTTTGCACTGTTTTGAATTCATTTTGAATTTTGAATCAGTGGCAAAATGTATAAATAAAAACAAAACAAACAAAAAATAGAAAAGGCAGGGCCTTACCTGACTTACCTGCCTGGCCCAACTCCTGTTCTGGCCCAGCCCACAGGGGCAACGCCGTCTTCTTCCTCCTGCCAGGAGGAGAAGCAGCTGTGTGCCTGCACACGCGCGGCCGACGATGCCACCTCCTGCTCCAGCGCGATGACCCGGCGCTTCCAGCCACGCCACGGAGACGCCCAGCACCCCCTGCACCTCTCCCCTCTCTCCCCCCTCGTCTCCCTCACCCTCTCCCGCGATGGCCGAGTGCCATCCTCGCCGCCGTTTGCCGTAGTCGTCACCAGAGCCACCCCCTCGCCCCTCTGTCATGCCCACGAACACCACCTCGCTGCGGCGCACCTCTACGCCCAGTCCCACGAGCCCGGACGCCTTGAAGAGACGCCTTCGAGCTCGTCTTCTACCTCGGGTGCCGCCGATCGCCATCGCCGATTCGTCGTCCACAGCCCGTCCCCGAGCTCGCCAGCTGCACCAACAGAACCGCAGTGAGCTCATGCCCGTTTCCCCCCTGTTCTTCTCGTCGTTCGTGTGTCGTAGCCGGGTTAACCATCAAGGCCGAAAGCTTCTCGCCGTCGGCCATGGCATAGCCGTGGTCACAGCCATGGCGGCTCGCGTTCGAGAACGCTCGCGTGCTCCGCATGTTCCCAGGAGGCCGCAGCTCCCATCAGTTCCTCATCCCGCGCACCGCAGCACTGTGCCCGCACGCACCCGAACTCCGGTCGCCGCCTAGCTCGCTGCTGCCATCGCCTTAGACCACCGCAGCTCCCCCTGGTTGCTCCATCAGATGCGCGCAAGCGCCAGCAACCCGTAGCCGCAAACCGCTCGTCGATCCATGCCCTATAGTGCGAAACTGAAGCCCCCCGCCGTGCTGCGTGCTCGCCGGCGACCATCCCTGGCGGCAGCCGACGTGGCACCGTCATTAGTACTAATGACGGGGCTAACTAACCTCCTCCGTCACTGACAAATGGGCCCCATGCCCTAATTAACCCCAGCTTTATTTCTTCTTAGATTAGTCATAACCCCGCGGGACCCACGCGTCAGCTTTGACCTTGCTGACGTGGCCTTTGACCGGCTCCAGACGTCACTGACTCATGCCAGCGGTGTGTCACTGACCAGTAGGCCCCACTGGTCAGGTTTGACCTGGCCAGCCACGGTTGACCTGATGACGTCACTCTTATGTCATGCTGACATAGTAAAACCTTTTCTGGATTTTAAATAAATCTAAATGATTTATTTATTTTTAGAAAATATCCAAAACTTTGAAAAATCATAGAAATTAATCTATAGCTACAAATGAAATAAATTATATATGAAAAATTATCAGAAAAATTCAAGGAATCCATCTGTACCATTTTCATGCATGTTTGAGCAAGTTAACCTCACTGTTTAGGATGAAACATGATTAGGGCAAATTTCATAATAGGTTTGGAGTTGGAATTTGATATAGTTTTGAATTCCACTTCAATTAAAATGACTTTCTATTGCATTAGCCCAAAACACATTCATATTGCCATGTCATAGCATGCATTAGATTGTTGCATATCACCATGTGTTGATTGTGTTCTTTCTCAGTTGCCGGTGTTTGTCCCCCCTCAGTAGACGTTGATCCAGCGATGAATTCGATGACACCGATGAAGAGCTTTACTATCTTCAGGAGGGCCAGGCAAGCAAAACCCCCTTGTTCATTCCGATACAATCCCACTCTCTCGCTCCTGCTCTCTTTTACTGCATTAGGACAACACCGTTTCAACTGTTACATGCTGCGGTAGCTGAACCCCTTTCCTCTGCATGACCTGTCATTGCCACGGTAAATAGATGAAACCCACTAGCATGAGTAGGAATTGTGAAAGTGCGTTATATCGACTAGGGGGTGAATAGGCGATTTTTATGAAAGTCTTCAAAACGTGAAAGTTTCGAAGACAAATGATAGAAATAAACCTATTACCATGCAGCGGAAGGTAGACTACACTAGGTAAACCATAGTCAAGTATTCAATGAAGTGAAAGCACAATGACTAATAGCAGCAATGTAGTAAGGATCAGGTAGGAAGATATTATGAAGCCAAACAGAACAAGCAGTCACTCAGTGAAAACAAAAGATAGTGCAATCATACAATGACTTCACAAGGACCAACAGTAAGTAAAGGGAAGGGAAGGATGAAACCAGTGACTCGTTGAAGACAATGATTTGTTGGACCAGTTCCAGTTGCTGTGACAACTATACGTCTGGTTAGGGCGGCTAGGTATTTAAACCTTAGGACACACAGTCCCGGACACCCAGTCCTGAACACGCAGCTCAGGACACCCAGTCCTCACCGTATTCCCCTTGAGCTAAGGTCACACAGACCTCGCCCAATCACTCTGGTAAGTCTTCAAGGTAGACTCCCAAACCTTCACAGACTTCGTTCACCGGCAATCCACAATGTCTCTTGGATTCTCAGAACGCGACGCCTAACCGGCTGGAGGATTCATATTCCTCAAGTGTAATAAGTCTTCAGATCACACAGACAAGAAGACCTAAGTGATGCCTAACACTCTTTGGCTCTAGGTGGTTAGGGCTTTATCCTCGCAAGGAATTCTCTCTCAAAGGCTTCGAGGTGGGTTGCTCTCAAACGATAAAAGCCATACTCTAACTCTGAGCAGCCAACCATTTATGGTTGTAGGGTGGGCTATTTATAGCCACTAGGAAACCCGACCTGATTTGTCCGAAATGACCCTGGGTCACTAAGGAACTGACACATGTTCCAATGGTCAGATTTCAAACTCACGCGGCAGCTTTACTTGGGCTACAAGCAAAGCTGACTTGTCCGACTGTGGACAAGTTTCGCTCTCATAGTCTTCACTCGAAGACATAGGTTTTGGTTAAGCATCACTTCAGTTATTCTGACTGGTTCTCTTGGACCGCACTTAACAGTACGGTGGTTCCTATGACTCAACAAAGAAGAAAAAGAACTACGAAAGATCTAAGTCTTCGAGCTCCATAGGCTTCATGCGATGTCTTCTCTTGTCATAGTCTTCAATGTGAATATCTTCATATACCACCTTTGACATCAATGTCTTCATACATTTTTAGGGGTCATCTCTGGTAGGAAAACCGAATCAATGAGGGACTTCTACCTGTGTTATCCTGCAATTCTCACAAACACATTAGTCCCTCAACTAGGTTTGTCGTCAATACTCCAAAACCAACTAGGGGTGGCACTAGATGCACTTACAATCTTCCCCTTTTTGGTGATTGATGACAAACTAGTTGAAGTTTTCAACGGGGAATATAATATGTGAAATTGTAAAGAATAAGGAATTGTCTTCATAAGTTGCAAGGGCTCCCCCTGAAGATGTGCATATAAGTAATTTGCTTTTGGAATGCAAATGCACATGGCAGGTTGTGCTTGTGGAGATCCTCTTCAACTTATGATGACAATCCACTATGCATGTGAAGGTATGTGAAGATAATGACATGCATAATGGAAAATGGACGTCTGCAAAATGATCTAAGTGCGGAATTTATCGTCGCACATGCGGAATTTATCATCGCATCACAAAGTAGAAAATAAGTAGTAGACGACCATCGAGTTTAAGTGTTACAACTCAAAGAACCAAATGTATCAAAACGAGAGTTGTAAACACGAAGCAAAATATAAAGCACCCGCCCATATGGACCCACTTGAAGACTATCAAACTCATATGCTTCTCCCCCTTTTGTCAGCAAGGACCAAAAGGTTTGAAGACATAGAGCATCTACTCGTTCCCATGAAGAGTAGGTGAAGCAGCAGGGTCGTCGGTGGTGTTCGGAAGTGCAAAAGAACTTGGAGCAGTGTCGAAGCGTGCTGAAGGAGGTGGCGGTGAAGTGGCATCGTCTTCATCCTCGATCACTCTGGCATTCACAGTTGCAGCAGAGGAAGAGAACTCAGAGTCTTCAAGAGATGGAGTTCGTCGCAGCACTGCCCTTCGAGGAGGTGTGGAGTCAAACATGAAGCGTTCAGAGAAGCCATCCTCTTGAAGATCATCTTCAGAGCACATTAGCGTCAGCCCTTTCCAGGTGCGTCGAGAGGTTTCGTGTGCAACAAAGGCATTCTTGGTGGCAAGATTGCGAATGCGGTTAACATCCACCAAGAGGCTTTGCATTTGGCGCTTCAGCCAGTCATGATGCCTATCCTGTTTCTGATGAAGAGCCACAAGAAGTTCTCGGTCATTGAGAACATGAGTGCGCTTCTTGGGTCGTTGGGCAGTTGTGCTATCGGTGGCTTCAGTGAGAGCAGGATGCGGTGCACGTGTAGTGCCAGCCAAAGGATACACACGAGTGACTTCTTCAACTCCTTCAATGTTCTGAGAAAAACTTTGATGCTCCGCATTCTGAAGACTTAGAGGTTCCTTGGCAGGCTCAGGATAAATGGCTTCAATAGACATATCCACATCAGGCAGAAAGATCCGATGATTGCGAGCAGATGGCTGATATGAGATAGCGGAGTGGAGTTTGATCAGCCGCATTATCCATGGAGCGTAGAACTTCAAGCCAAAAAATCGGAGCCTGATGCAGCAAGTTGGCGGATGAAGAAGTCCTATGCATTGAAGCATTTGCCATGAAGAATATAGAAGACCAAGGTCTTCATTGCACCTTCCAGCTTGGCATGTGGAGAGTGTCCTTTGATGGGCCAGAGAGTTCGCCTTATGATGTGATAAATAGTCCTTGGCAGATACTCAAGGTCTTCAACAAAGAACTCTTTGGGATATGTAGCATCTTGGGGCAATGGCTTCATCATACTGAGCATCTAACTCATGTTGGGTTCAGGCTTCTGAAAGATGCTTTCCACAGCTTCACTGTGAAGCTGACAGCCAGTTTCGTAGAGATCGCCAGGAGTGGGTAGACCAGTGAGCTCAATGATGTCAAAGGCTTTGGCTTCGTGATGAACGTTTCCTGTCATCCACTCCAGGACCCAAGTCTTCGGATCTCTGTTGTACCCGCGGATGTGAAGTGTGGCATAGAATTGGAGCAGCAACTCTTCATTCCAATGCTCTTGGTTGGTGACGAACGGCAGCAATCCAACCTCTTTGAAGCAATCCAGAGCTTCTTCCAGGCAGGGCAGACCAGCTATTGCTTCAATGTCAAGACGCTTGTGTGGGAAGATGCGACCTTGATTGTATAGAATGCAGGAGTAATAGCTTCGCTGCGGATAGCTCCAGAACCGATCAGATGATATTCTTTCCCTTGAGTAGGGGTTCCTGGAGCTATTGAAGAAAGTGTTGTCTGCTCTGAAGCCATTGACATTGAAGGATCCAGGTGCTGATGCAGGACCTGGAAACCTGGGCAATCTTGGGATTGGCTTCTGTACCTGAGGCCTGTGCTCAACATGATAGTCGAACTGAGGACCAGCAGCAGGCGCAGGAACAGAAGCAGTGGGATCAGTGGCTTCGCTGACTTCTGGTGCTTGGGTTGGTGAAGGCTCCACATTAGCTTCAGCCATGACAGCGTCAGTGGCTTCATTGGTGTTGGTGGTGGAAGCCTCAAGATTCTCAACCTCCACTTGACGAGCTGGAGGGTCGGTCACAGTCACGTTCTCCTCGAGAACAGCTTCTTGGTGGAAGGGGGGAGTAGCAGCTTTTGGGGTTTCTTCTTCATCGGCTGATGCAGCCGGAATGTCTTCAGCAGCTGTAGCTTCAGACTCAGAGACTGGAGGCCTTGGTCCTTTGCGAAGCCTTCGTAACGCTGGCGACGCCTGTGGAGTTGGAGTTGGCTGGGCCTCAAAGTCTTCTTCCTCTTGTGCTTGTGGGCGATCAGCCCATGATGCATCCTGAGCAATTGGCGTCAGAGGACAACCAATGCTGATGAGTTCGTTGTGCGTTAGCACAGGCGATGATACCTGTTGGTGCTCGAGCTGAGGAAGAACTGCATCATCTTCAACATGGTCATGGTGACCAATGTCTTCAGCAGCGATGGGATCAGCTGCTGGAAAGTCTTCAGCTTCATGAGCCTCTGTGAAAGCAGGCTCATGGACAGTCAGTTGACGTTCTTGAGGTTCAGCGTCAGGGCGAACCATGGAGATGGGTTCCACAATCAAGGGCTCTATGGTAGCAGCCCATTTGGTCTTCCGCTTCTTCTTGGAGGGAGCAGTAGCAGAGGCTTCAGGATGTTTCCTCTTTCTGGCTTTAGCCTCAGTAGTCCTCGTCTTCTTCAGCTCTGAAGCAGTTGACCGGGCCTTTGGCTTCGAGCCAGTCATGCTAGTTGGGAAGACAATGGGATCTGCTTCCTGCCTTGGTGTGTTGGGTTCGGCCACAGTGGGCTTCTTCTTCTGCTTAGTAGCCATCCTGGGATCAATGCCCGGACGCCCAAGGGCCTTGCGCTTCTCAGCCTCGTTGTAGCCTTGCACACACTTGTCAGCCAGGCTCTTCATGCGCTCCCGAGAACCCTGAGCTTCTGCGCGTTTCTTGAGAAAGGCTTCTTTGAGCTCGTGCAGCATAATCTTGAAGTTTTTCACCTCTTGTACACTGAGCTTGGCCATATGCTTCTTGAACTGAGCCTTTTCATAGTCAATCTTTTGCTTCAGTTCGACGATGCGCTGAGCGAGAGCTAGCTCTGAAGCAATGGCGCCATGGAAGGCAACACTGAGGCCAATGGGTAGTTGCAGATCTTCGAAGCTGATGTTGGGTGTGTCAAACCACTCATCAATGAAGTTGTGGATGATTTTCACGTCAAAGAGAGGCAGATCATTGAATATTTCTGCTTCTTCTTTGCTCTTGATGAGTTTCTCAAGAGCATCATCTGCAAGATCTTCATCACTGGACAGATCAATGGCATCGTTTCGCAGAATGGCAGCAGCTGTCAGTTCTTGGCCGGTGTGTGGCAGAGGCATTTTGACCTTCTGGGGCTTGGAGATGTGTGACAAATCTTCAGACTGCACACTCTCTTCAGGAGGTGCAGTGGCTAGTGGCTTCGCCCATGAGATTTTTGGTGCAGAGGCAGGCTTTGAAGCTTTTGGCTGCTTCAGCTTCTTTGGCTTCGGCGCTGCAGGCGCTTCATTTGATTCAGCGTCATCTGCAGGCCCATTCACGGCAGTCCCTTGAACACCGATATGGGTGATGAGACCTTCAAGGTTGTAGAAGGGCCCAAGAAGATTTGGTTCAGCTTCGCGAGTTCCATCGGTACGGGGAGCAGAGGGACCAGGGTTGAAGTCTAAACCCAAAGACTTCTTGTTCTGCTTCGCTGAGTTCTTGGCAAACTGGAAGTTGCGCTTGAACAGATTGTCGTCACGGCACCATAGTAGTGACGATGGGTGTGCATCTGCAGGCTGTGGCCCACGGACCATGCAGAGATAGAAGCCTTGTTCAATGGCTTCTTCTCTGGACCTAGGTTGAAGATTTTTGTATAGGATGTCTCCCCACGGTCGCTTGATGGCATTTTTCTCAGCATATTGTTGGGTCACAAACCAGTATTTGAACCATTGTTCTACCCAATATCTTCGAATCCACTGGATTCGGGTCTTGCGCTGATTATAATCCTCTTCAGGATCTGTCTTGTAAAGTTCTAAGAGGTCATCAGGCAGATCTCTTGATGTTCCGCCACGACGTTGTCTGCCTCCCTTCCTTGCAGATTTCTCTGAAGCCATGAATTTTAAACTGAAAGGCTTCAATACGTTCAAAGGCTTCAAAGGTTTTCGCTTGCTGGACAAACAGGAACTGGCTTCGGGAGAATTTATATGATGCTGTAAGAATTCTGCAAATGAATGTAGACTATGAGAACCAAGGGATTCTCCCACGGACATGTACCTGTGACAGCATTAAGGTGCGAGGGAAGGGGAAGAGGTCATATGCATTCTCAAAAGATTTTGAAGATAAATCAGTTTAGAAGACATTGACCTCATCGTGCGAAGACATTCACTCATAGATAAGGAGTAGGTTCCAGATTTGTACGAATCCAGAGATTAGTACAAGTGAGGAATCTAACTACTTTGTGAAGCATAAGTGAATATACTAGGCATGTTATGAGATGCAATATGAAAGAGATCCAACTTGTGTGAATAGAAACTTCTTGTGGTAGAAAGTGACAAAGCTATAGGATCAAGGGGGCCGTAAAAAGAAAGTTTTATTTACCACAAGAAGAACTGCTAGACGGAGTGGAAGAGGAGGCCGAGCAGTTCGATCTTCCGTGCCCTAACTTGGCGATGGAGGACACCTACGGCGATGGCGGAGAAGATGATGTTCGCGGTCGGCGTGAAGACGGCGTCGGAGAGGTTGCAGCAGCGAAGCGCTTCGTCGCCGGCGTCGTCGAGGGCTAGCGGTGGCGCTAGGGTTCGTGCGAGAGTGGAAGAAGAGATAATGACTGCGGTGAGGCGTGTATTTATAGGTACAGGGGCGGCTCAGTGTTATTACACAGGTGCCCCTGGCGATTCACATCTGAGGAACACGTGGCCATCATGCAGCATGTCGGAGGTTGTTCCACGTCCCACGCACGCCTGGATTGTCGGGTGGTCGTTCCCACTTCTCCGGGTTTCATGTGAAGGAATGAGCATTTAAAACGGACTTAATGTTTGTCTCTGTATCTTCTGCTGACAAGGACGCAGAGAAGACATTTGACAGTTTCAATAGAATGCATATGACTTGGAGAGATAGAGTTTGAGATAGAAAGCATAGAGAGGTTAGGGTCCGATCACATTCACTTAGTTCAAAAGATTCAACAAGAAGACATAGCTATAAGTGAATGCTGTAGAGGACAGAACACTAGTATATATATATATATATATATTCAACATAGTGAAGATAATCATGAAGACATGTTGAGATTGAAGCCAAACCAAATGTGAAGACATAGCAAATGTAACGCCATGAGTGAAACACTTCAAACAGAACATTTGGTGGTGGCGTTACCCACCGTATAGGAAGTATTAGACCCAGACACGGCGCACAATTATCGTGGCGCTCCGAAGTAAAATTCCACATTAATGTATTCACACTTAGAATGTATGTCTTCATTGATTGAAGATATACTTTACTTCGTGTGTTGCACATCTAAGTCATCAATATGCATAAGTGTTAGGATGTGTGCCTGATCACAGGACATTTGAGGATTCCAAGATATTTAGCTCACACCGTAACTTGTAAAATCTCTTCTCATCCAAGGGCTTGGTGAAGATATCTGCCAATTGCTCTTCAGTGTTGACGTGTATGATATCAATGTCTTCCTTCACAACATGATCTCTGAGAAAGTGATGACGAATTTCAATGTGCTTTGTCTTCGAGTGCTGAACTGGGTTGTTGGCAATCTTGATGGCGCTTTCATTGTCGCAGTAGAGTGGCACTTTCTTCAAACGAATGCCATAGTCCTTGAGTGTTTGCTTCATCCACAGAAGCTGAGCACGGCAAGATCCAGCAGCAATGTATTCAGATTCAGCAGTGGAGAGAGATACACAGTTCTGCTTCTTTGAAGACCAACATACAAGTGATCGTCCCAGAAAATGGGATGCGCCTGATGTAGACTTGCGATCCAACTTGTCACCAGCATAATCAGCATCCAAGAATCCAACCAGATCAAACTCTGAGCCCTTTGGATACCATAATCCTAGAGTTGGGGTGTAAGCCAAATATCGAAGAATTCGCTTAACAGCTAGGTGATGCGACTCCTTTGGTGCCGCTTGAAATCGAGCACACATGCAAACACTAAGCATAATATCTGGCCTAGATGCACATAGATAAAGCAAAGAACCAATCATGGAGCGGCTTGATCGAACTCTTTACCATTGTCGTCAGGACCCAGATGATGTTTGGCTGGCATTGGTGTCGTGAAGCCTTTGCAGTCTTGCATACCGAACTTCTTCAGGCAATCTTTGATATACTTCTCTTGAGATATGAAGATGCCGTTGCGTTGTTGTCGTATTTGAAGACCGAGGAAGAACTTCAGCTCTCCCATCATGGACATCTGATATTGTTCTTGCATCATATATCCAAACTCTTCACTGTACTTCTGATTGGTGCAGCCGAAGATGATGTCATCCACATATATTTGGCACACAAACAGTTCACCATCATATGTCTTCGTGAAGAGAGTAGGGTCGAGGGAACCAGGTATGAAGCCTTTGCTCTTCAGGAAGTATTTGAGTGTGTCATACCAAGCCCGAGGGGCTTGTCTGAGGCCATACAGTGCCTTGTTGAGCTTGTATACCATGTCAGGATGTTTTGGATCTTCAAAGCCAGACGGTTGTGCAACATACACTTCTTCTTCAATCTTGCTATTGAGAAAGGCGCTCTTCACATCCATTTGATATAGAAGTATGTTATGATGATTTGCATAGGCCAGCAGTATGCGTGTGGCTTCAAGTCGAGCCACAGGAGCAAATGTTTCATCGAAGTCAATGCCTTCCACTTGAGTATATCCTTGAGCAACGAGACGAGCTTTGTTTCTGACAACTTGACCATGCTCATCTTGCTTGTTGCGGTATATCCATTTGGTGCCTATTATATTGTGCTTCCGAGGATCAGGACGCTTAACCAGTTCCCATACATTATTCAGCTCAAACTGTTGAAGCTCTTCTTGCATAGCTTGAATCCATTCAGGTTCCATGAAGGCTTCTTCAACTTTCTTGGGTTCTGTTATTGAGACGAATGCGAAGTGCCCACAGAAATTTGCTAGCTGAGTTGCCCTTGAACGAGTGAGGGGACCAGGTGCATTGATGCTATCAATTATTCTCTCAATCTGCACTTCATTGGCAACACGAGGATGTACAGGGCGAAGATTTTGCTCTTGCTGATCATTGTCATTGTTAGTGGGATTGTCTTCAGGCTGAGCATTGTCTTCAGGTTGATCAGGTGCGGAGATGATAAGTTCCTCTTCAGGTTGAGCTTCAGAGGGTATGATTTCTCCAGTTCCCATTAGCTTGATTGATTCGCTGGATGGAACTTCATCTAGCACATTTGGTAGGTGCTCTCTTTTTGAACCGTTAGTCTCATCAAACCGCACATCCACTGTTTCAACCACTTTATAATGAAAGAGATTGAAGACTCTGTAGGAGTGCGAATCCTTTCCATATCCAAGCATAAAACCCTCATGTGCTTTTGGTGCAAATTTTGAAGTGTGATGTGGATCCTTGATCCAGCACCTGGCTCCAAATACTCTGAAGTAACTGACATTTGGCTTCTTGCCAGTAAGGAGCTCATAAGATGTCTTGTTCAGAAGCTTGTGAAGATAAACACGATTGATTGTATGGCATGTAGTATCAATGGCTTCAGGCCAGAATTTTCTTGGAGTCTTGTATTCATCAAGCATCGTTCGGGCCATCTCAATGAGTGTTCTGTTCTTGTGTTCGACGACGCCATTCTGCTGTGGCGTGTACGGAGCTAAGAATTCATGTGTGATGCCCAAAGTATCAAGATATGTATCAAGGCCAGTGTTCTTGAATTCAGTGCCATTGTCACTTCTGATGTGCTTTATCTTGGCGCCATAGTTGTTCATTGCTCGATTGGCGAAGCGTCTGAAGACATCCTGCACTTCAGTCTTGTAGAGGATTATGTGCACCCAAGTATATCTAGAATAATCATCAACAATGACAAAGCCATAGAGACAAGCAGTAGTAGTAAGAGTTGAGTAATGAGTAGGACCGAAAAGATCCATGTGGAGCAGTTCGAAGGGTCGAGTAGTTGTCATGATTGTCTTTGAGGGATGTTTGGCCCTCGTCATCTTTCCTGCTTCACAGGCACCGCATAAGTGATCTTTCTTGAACTTGACGCCCTCGCTGCCTATGACATGCTTCTTCTTTGCAAGGGTGTGGAGGTTCCTCATGCCAGCATGCCCTAGCCTCCGATGCCAGAGCCAGCATTCTGAAGCTTTTGCTAGAAGACATACGGCAAGCTGTTGTCCTGCTGAGAAATCTACCACGTACAAATCATCTTTTCGATACCCTTCAAACACTAGAGACTTGTCAGATTCCATTAGAACAAGGCAGCGATATTTTCCAAACATTACGATCATGTTCAAATCGCAAAGCATTGAGACAGATATTAAGTTGAAGCCAAGGGATTCAACAAGCATGACTTTATCCATGTGTTGATCCTTTGAGATTGCAACTCTACCTAAACCCAATACCTTACTTTTACCAGTGTCAGCAAATGTGATGTGACTCTTGTCGGATGGACGTAAGGTTCAGTCCATAAGAAGGCTTCTTTTGCCAGTCATGTGATTGGTACACCCACTATGAATAATCCATTCTGAAGACGTTGGTGTCGTACCCTACAGTGCAGTTAGGGGGATAGGCTTCACGGAGAGAATTGTGAAGCAAAAACATTTGACGAACCAGTGGGTTATGAAAGCTTAGATCCAGATTAGGACTAATAGGGAGATTAGCAAGCGATTCAGGAACGAAGTACATAGTAAGACCATTCGGGCATTTGATCTTGCGCCCTACAAGATGTTTAAGGTCCCCAGCAATAGCGTCAGACGATTTTGGTTTTCTACTAGAGACCTTTCCCTGCAAAAGAGAGTTAAGCTTTCTTAGCCACCCACATCTTCAAGGGTGGCTTAGAAGCAATAAGTCTAAGTGCAGCATCTGAGAACTTTGGCTTTGGAGCCCTAGCAAACAGTCTTGCAGGTGGACAATAGTACTCATAAGAATAAGCAGAATAGTTCTTGGTCTTATGAACATGGCGGTTTGATGAACCGCGCTCATATTCATAGGCCTGAGTATGGTTTCCCTGCAAAACATTTGCACTAGTGCGACTCGGGTGAGTCCTTTGTCTGTGTGAAGCCTTTGGACCGTATGAAGCCTGTGGTCTGGAGTTTGTCTTCTTCACCTGTGGTGTCATGATGACATTCACAGGAAGATTCTCCAGACACTTTTTCGGTACCCAGATCTTCTTCATAGGCGGTCCATTCCTGCAGTTAGTACCAATGTACCTGGCAAACACTTCACGATTTTGATTCTTAAACAGTTTATAGTTTGCATCAAAGGATTCATCAATGACAATAGGGTTAGCACAAGTGAAGCCAGATAGAGTGGATGGATCTGCTGAAGATTCCTTTGCAGCAACCCATGTGGTTTTGGGGTACTGCTCAGGTTTCCAGTAAGAGCCATCAGCATTCATTTTCCTTACGAACCCAACACCCTCTTTCCTCGGGTTTCGGTTCAGGATCTACCTTTTGAGGACATCACATAGTGTCTGATGCCCTTTAAGACTTTTGTACATCCCTGTTTCAAGCAATGTCTTCAACCTAGCATTCTCATCAGCAATAGCAGTGGTATCCTCAGCAGAGGGGTTAGTTCCCACATCAACAGTTGAAGATATTGCAACAGTAGCAGCAGTAGAACATTCAGCAACAGAAGTAGCATTATCACGCTCAATGCATTTAAGACATGGTGGTTCAAATCCTTCCTGAGCGGAAATGATCTGTTCGGCGCGAAGTGACTCGTTTTCCTTTTGAAGATCTTCATGAGCCGCTCTCAATTTCTCAAGATCTTGCTTCCTTTAAAGATAATCATAGGAAAGCTTTTCATGAGTTGTTGAGAGCGTTTCATGACGACTTTCAAGTTCCTCATACTTAACGTGAAGATTTTTTATGTATTCAATTAAGGACTCAGATCGAGTCATTTCAGCGCCTAACAGATCATCACTTTTGTCTAAAAGTTTTTGAATATGTTCCATAGCTTTCTGTTGTTCAGTTGCAATTTTAGCAAGTGTTTTGTAGCTGGGTCTTGAACCACAATCAGAGTCATCTTCACTAGATGTTTGATAGTGAGTAGTGCGTGTGTTTACCTTGGCACCGCATGCGATGAAGCAGTAGCTAGGAGCGGAGTAGTCCTTATCATTTGCATCGGTGTCGGTGATGAAGTCATTGTCTTCAGTGTTGAGGATGGACTTGGCAACGTATGTTGTAGCCAGACTTGCAACGCCAGAATCGGACTCCTCCTCAGACTCCACCTCCGCCTCCTCAGAAGCGGACTCCTCCTCTGAATCCATTTCCTTGCCAACAAACGCATGTGCCTTGCCAGATGAGCTCTTCTTGTGTGATGAAGACTTTGAGGAAGACTTGGAAGAAGACTTTGAGTATTTCTTCTTCTTCTTGTCGTCAGAGTCATATTCCTTGCTCTTCTTCTTCTTTTTGTTCTCATTGTCCCACTGCGGACACTCAGAGATGAAGTGGCCAGGTTTCTTGCACTTGTGACATGTTTTCTTCTTGTAGTCATGAGCAGAAGCTTCATCATTCCTTGAGCTTGATCGTGAAGACTTTCTGAAACCTTTCTTCTTGGTGAATTTTTGGAACTTCTTCACAAGCATAGCAAGTTCCCTTCCAATGTCTTCAGGATCATCAGAACTGCTGTCAGATTCTTCTTCAGATGAGGAGACAGCTTTTGCCTTCAAGGCACGAGTTCGCCCATAGTTTGGACCATAGATATCTCTTTTCTCAGAAAGCTGAAACTCATGTGTGTTGAGCCTCTCAAGTATGTCAGACGGATCGAGTGTCTTGAAATCAGGACGTTCTTGAATCATCAGGGCTAGGGTGTCAAACGAACTGTCAAGTGATCTCAGTAGTGTCTTGACGACTTCATGCTTGGTGATCTCAGTAGTGCCGAGGGCTTGAAGCTCATTTGTGATGTCAGTGAGTCGATCAAACGTGAGCTGGACATTCTCATTGTCATTTCGCTTGAAGCGGTTGAAGAGGTTGCGAAGGACACTGATTCTCTGATCTCTCTGGGTTGAGACGCCTTCGTTGACCTTGGAGAGCCAGTCCCAGACTAGCTTAGATGTTTCCAAAGCACTCACGCGGCCATACTGTCCTTTGGTCAGATGACCACAGATGATATTCTTGGCAGTAGAGTCCAGTTGAATGAACTTCTTGACATCAACAGCAGTGACACCTTCTCCAGCCTTGGGAACGCCGTTCTTGATGACATACCATAAGTCGACGTCAATGGCTTCAAGATGCATGCGCATCTTATTCTTCCAGTAGGGATATTCAGTTCCATTGAAGACGGAGCACGCAGCGGAGACTTTAATTATCCCTGTAGTTGACATAGCTAAAACTCCAGGTGGTTAAACCAAATCACACAGAACAAGGGAGTACCTCGCTCTGATACCAATTGAAAGTGCGTTATATCGACTAGGGGGGTGAATAGGCGGTTTTTATGAAAGTCTTCAAAACGTGAAAGTTTCGAAGACAAACGATAGAAATAAACCTATTACCATGCAGTGGAAGGTAGACTACACTAGGCAAACCATAGTCAAGTATTCAATGAAGTGAAAGCACAATGACTAATAGCAGCAATGTAGTAAGGATCAGGTAGGGAGATATTATGAAGCCAAACAGAACAAGCAGTCACTCAGTGAAGACAAAAGATAGTGCAATCATACAATGACTTCACAAGGACCAACAGTAAGTAAAGGGAAGGGAAGGATGAAACCAGTGACTCGTTGAAGACAATGATTTGTTGGACCAGTTCCAGTTGTTGTGACAACTGTACGTCTGGTTAGGGCGGCTAGGTATTTAAACCTTAGGACACACAGTCCTGGACACCCAGTCCTGAACACGCAGCTCAGGACACCCAGTCCTCACCGTATTCCCCTTGAGCTAAGGTCACACAGACCTCACCCAATCACTCTGGTAAGTCTTCAAGGTAGACTCCCAAACCGTCACAGACTTCATTCACCGGCGATCCACAATGTCTCTTGGATGCTCAGAACGCGACGCCTAACCGGCTGGAGGATTCACAGTCCTCAAGTGTAATAAGTCTTCAGATCACACAGATAAGAAGACTTAAGTGATGCCTAACACTTTGGCTCTGGGTGGTTAGGGATTTACCCTCGCAAGGAATTCTCTCTCAAAGGCTTCGAGGTGGGTTGCTCTCAAACGACAAAAGCCGTACTCTAACTCTGAGTAGCCAACCGTTTATGGTTGTAGGGGGTGGGCTATTTATAGCCACTAGGCAACCCGACCTGATTTGTCTGAAATGACCCTGGGTCACTAAGGAACTGACACGTGTTCCAACGGTCAGATTTCAAACTCACGCGGCAGCTTTACTTGGGCTACAAGAAAAGCTGACTTGTCCGACTCTGGAAAAGTTTCGCTCTCATAGTCTTCACTCGAAGACATAGGTTTTGGTTAAGCATCACTTCAGTCATTCTGACTGGTTCACTTGGACCCCACTTAATAGTACGGTGGTTCCTATGACTCAACAAAGAAGAAACAGAACTACAAAAGATCTAAGTCTTCGAGGTCCATAGGCTTCATGCGATGTCTTCTCTTGTCATAGTCTTCAATGAGAATATCTTCATATACCGCCTTTGACATCAATGTCTTCATACATTTTTAGGGGTGATCTCTGGTAGGAAAACCGAATCAATGAGGGACTTCTACCTGTGTTATCCTGCAATTCTCACAAACACATCAGTCCCTCAACTAGGTTTGTCGTCAATACTCCAAAACCAACTAGGGGTGGCACTAGATGCACTTACAAATTGTTTGAGCCCTGATGTGCCTACTCATTCATGTTTGTTGTCATGCCTGCTACTACTTAGAGTTGAGTCCGGTCTGATTCATTGGGAATGAATTGGAACATGGTGAACATGTCCTACCGTTGAGAGCTAAGTGTGTGAACACGATTTGGTAAAGGTAGCGGTGAGAGGCCATGTAGGAGTACATGGTGGGTTGTCTCATTGCAGCTGTCCTTAGGAACTAAGTTCTGTGTTTGTGATCCATGAACAGTTACTACCACACATTGGGTTCCGATAACTCGGCCCCTCTCGGCTTATTAATCAACTCGATCTCTGTCCAGGAGTTGCAACTAGTTTCTGGTGTTTGTAGGTAGTGTTAGTAGTCTACCAAGTGGCACCCGATACAGGTGGGCTTGGGACAGACTAGGCACAGTGGCACGGTGTACCAAGTGGCACCCGGATGGTGGGCTTGGGAACCCTGCACACATCATTTGGGGCCGTGAGCGACACCCCGGCCGGATCTCCTTGCGGATGGAACCCGAATAGGCGATAAACCTGGACTAGAGACTTGTTAGTTAGTCAGGTCGTGGCCGAATCCCTCGCCCGGCTTCCGCTTGAAGGTTGCCGAGGTACATGACGTGTACAGGGCGATAAGTGGCGAGAGCGTGTGGGAAGAAGTACACCCCTGCAGGGTTATCATTATCTATTCGAATAGCCGGATTCCTCGGATATGGAAACTTGGACCCCTTGCATAGTTCATAGACAAGTGAAAGTGGATACTCTAAAATGCGCAAGATAAGCGTGAGTGCTATGGATGGAGTTCTCGTAGGGAGACGGGAGCGGATCCATAGTGGTGTATTGATATGGTGAATTTGTGGACTCGTGTGCGCCACCTTAAAAGAGTTACTTGCAGTCGTAGTTCAGGTTAGCCACTGAGTCAAAGCTGGCTTGCTGCAGTCAAACTCCACCACCCCTTATTGATATTGATGCATATGTAGTTGGTTCTGATGTAAGTCTTGCTGGGTACATTTGTACTCACGTTTGCTTAATTTATGTTTTGTAGAGAGATGTCAGTCTCGCTAGTAGTTCCACGTGGACCTCGACATTTAGCTTGATACCTCAGCTACGATCTTATGCCCTCGGCAGGATCTGGTAGATAGTCAGGCTCCTCAGCCTTCTTCATTTTTAGTTGTCTGTACTTAGACAAGTTAAGCTTCCGCATGTGCTTTGACTTGTATGCTCTGAATGTTGGGTCATGAGACCCATGTTTGTAATATCTCGCTCCTCGGAGCCTAATGAATAAATACTCTGAGTCGTAGAGTCTTGTTGTGATGCCATGTTGTACTGCACATATTGAGCATGTTGTGTGTATGATTGAAATGCTTGGTATGTGTGGGATCCGACAACCTAGTTTTTTTATCCTTGGTAGCCTCTCTTATGGGGAAATGTAGTCTTGTGCTTCCATGAGCCATAGTAGTCCGCTACAGCCCGGATCACCGGAGTCCTGCTAGCCCAGCACTACTGCTCCGGAACACTTGACTGGCCAGCATGTGATTCACTTCGTTCCTGTATCTGTCCCTTCGGGGAAATGTCACGTGGTGACATCCGGAGTCCTGCCTAGCCTGCTACAGCCCGGATTCACACGCTGCTGACCGACATGCTCGATGTTGATTCATGTATGCCTGTCCCCGTAAGTTAGTGCCACTTTGGGTTCACGACTAGTCATGTCAGCCCGGGTTCTCTGTCATATGGATGCTAGCGACACTATCATATACGTGAGCCAAAAGGCGCAAACGGTCCCGGGCCATGGTAAGGCGACACCCGTGGGAATACCGTGCGTTAGGCCGCAAAGTGATATGAGGTGTTACCGGCTAGATCGATGTGACTTGGAATCGGGGTCCTGACAGCTTTGGTATCAGAGCCTGAATGCCTGTAGGATTACAAAGCCAAACTGGTCGAAGTTGTGTCTAGATATGCTTTAGTTATATAAGGGAATTGATTGTGGAAGGGAACGTAAGGCTCTTTTTACTCCTTATCCTCATGACCTTCTGATCTGAGTCATCTTATTTTTTTCTATGGGGTTAAGAACTAGGCTTCTCTTCTATCTCTCAGGATGACGTGTTACTAAACCGTAGTTGCCTAGGAATGTTGATTTTAAGCCTCAGTCTGGATCCTACTACTTCCATATGTTCATAGCTGGCCTCAGAACCTTGATATTGTGATATTGAGTGGTTATGCCACCATTTTGCAGGATCTCTCAAATCTTTTTGAGCATTTACAACCGTTATGTTGTCCGAGTCATCCCAACTCTCTAAATAGTCTGATGCATTTGCAAATCCTTCCTTCCGTTCCCGGTGTTCCTTTGAGCCAAATTAACCACACTAGTCGGTAAGTTGAGGTAATCCATTGCCTGGGGCTATTATTATGACCCTAGGTGTTTTAGGGAGTCACCTAGTAATCTAGCCATGTTTGGTGTTCCCGGTGTGATGATTCTGGCCACCATTCTCAAAAGCATCCCGTGATGTTATTAGTTAGTAGGTATTCTACTCCTAGGTTCTTGAACCCGAGATTCACCCTACTTACTTCATGCTGATAGTGTTTGTTAGTTCCTTTAGGATATTAGTAACGTTTGTGATAGTCCTCGAGGTCCGTGGTATTTCCTTCTTCCAAGTACCATGAACCATTAAGGCAGAAGTTCTTTGAACCAAAAGCTCACAATCAGAGTACTCTTGAGGAGTTCTGCATTTATAATTGTGATTCCGCCAGTTCTACCTTCCTGCATGGGTTATCTGGAAGAAACCTGTTGAACTTGGTTCAACATATTAATCTATGCATCCACAACTCAGAAAGATATATGTCCTCTTGAGTTGTCCCTCTTCATTTGTATTCCGACCATCGTCTATCAATTGATAGTCAGGAGTAATTGTGCATCCGTGTTATCGATGCTTATTATTCTTGTGGTCCGTTAAGCCATTCTATTCCGGAATGACTAGGAGAAACAAACTCCAGCACCTCATCCATTTCTTGGACTGGTCAAAGTAGTTGTATTCCGCAGATCAAAATGCCAATCCAGCTTTTGTTCTATTCTACCTCGGAGTATTACCCCCTTTATGTTAGGATTGTCATAGGAATTGCAGCATCTCTCATGAATTCTTGACGTAGTGATACTCTCTCCATCATTATTCATTTCTCGGTTTCCATCTTGTTGCAACCGGAATGTCGACAGGTGAATCATGATGTGTGAAGTCAATACTCCTAGCAAACCCGTTGCTTGGTAGTTAAAGGACAATCACTTCATTCTTAGCATGTTGGTTATTGAATCATCGTTTTAAGGTAGATTGTGCTACCTAATCTTTGTTTCTGGTGCACTCTTTGACCAATGAGTTAGGAGTGTGTCAATCCATCACTCTCTTGATCACATTGTCTTGCCCTGAAAAGCAAGATTGTTCTCGAGCTTAGTAACATATCGGTAGTTCGTGATGTTTCGAATATCTTCTTGGAAGTATTACCAGGTGGTCACCTGCCCGCTATGTTGAGTTTTTGATCATGTTGGTTTTCCTCCAAACCGTCCTTTCTCCAAGAATCTGTGTCGGATACCCTGAGCAAGTTGGTTAAGCTAAACAACAACTTGGAGAGTTGAAAGATAAAAGCTTGTCCGACTCAGTTCATTCCAAAGGGATATCTTGCGTGTGTGTGCGTGTGTGTTGGAGAAAGATGATATCTTCATCAATTGATCCTCGTGATCAATTGTCGGTGCTATTGTCTTATCCAAACTTTGATTTGAGTGTGGACTATCGTCAAATCAAATCAGAACCAACGATATTCGTAATGTTGTCTTACTCGTGGTTGATTCCTCGAGCATACATCATCATATTCTTTGGGTCTGGCAAATGCTATCACCGTGTTCACTTAATTCTATCACCGTGTTCACTTAATTATCAATCTATGGAGTCATCTAGCAACGAGGGAGAGAGGAGTGCATCTACATACCCTTTTAGCTCGCGCGCGGAAGCGTTCAAGAGAACGGGGTTGATGGAGTCGTACTCGACGTGATCCAAATCACCGATGACCAAGTGCCGAACGGACGGCACCTCCGCGTTCAACACATGTACGGTTGGGAAGACGTCTCCTCCAACTTGATCCAGCAAGGGGGAAGGAGAGGTTGATGAAGATCCAGCAGCACGACGGCGTGGTGGTGGAAACAACGGTGATCTCGGCAGGGCTTCGCCAAGCGCAGGGAGACGGAGGAGTGTCACGGGAGGGAGAGGGAGAGGCCAGGGGCTTGGGTGCGGCTGCCCTCCCTCCCCCCACTATATATAGGGTGCCTAGGGGGGCGCCGGCCCTAGGAGATCCAATCTCCTAGGGGGGCGGCCAAGGGGTGCCTTGCCCCCCAAGGCAAGGGTGGCGCCCCCCACCCCTAGGGTTTCCAACCCTAGGCGCAGGGGGAGGCCCAAGGGGGGGGGCGCACCAGCCCACTAGGGGCTGGTTCCCCTCCCACTTCAGCCCATGGGGCCCTCCGGGATAGGTGGCCCCACCCGGTGGACCCCCGGGACCCTTCCGGTGGTCCCCGTACAATACCGATTACCCCCGAAACTTTCCCGATGGCCGAAACTTGACTTCCTATATATAAATCTTCACCTCCGGACCATTCCGGAACTCCTCGTGACGTCCGGGATCTCATCCGGGACTCCGAACAACTTTTGGGTTACCGTATGCTAATATCTCAACAACCCTAGCGTCACCGAACCTTAAGTGTGTAGACCCTACGGGTTCAGGAGACATGCAGACATGACCGAGATGCCTCTCCGGTCAATAACCAACAGCGGGATCTGGATACCCATGTTGTCTCCCACATGCTCCACGATGATCTCATCGGATGAACCACGATGTCGAGGATTCAATCAATCCGTATACAATTCCCTTTGTCAATCGGTACGTTACTTGCCCGAGACTCGATCGTCGGTATCCCAATACCTAGTTCAATCTCGTTACCGGCAAGTCACTTTACTCGTGCCGTAATGCATGATCCTGTGATCAACCACTTGGTCACATTGAGCTCATTATGATGATGCATTACCGAGTGGGCCCAGAGATACCTCTCCGTCATACGGAGTGACAAATCCCAGTCTCGATTCGTGCCAACCCAACAGACACTTTCGGAGATACCTATAATGTACCTTTATAGTCACCCAGTTACGTTGTGACGTTTGGCACACCCAAGGCACTCCTACAGTATCCGGGAGTTGCACAATCTCATGGTCTAAGGAAATGATACTTGACATTCAGAAAAGCTACAGCAAACGAACTACACGATCTTTGAGCTAAGCTTAGGATTGGGTCTTGTCCATCACATCATTCTCCTAATGATGTGATCCCGTTATCAATGACATCCAATGTCCATAGTCAGGAAACCATGACTATCCTTTGATCAACGAGCTAGTCAACTAGAGGCTCACTAGGGACGTGTTGTGGTCTATGTATTCACACATGTATTATGATTTCCGGATAACACAATTATAGCATGAACAATAGACAATTATCATGTACAAAGAAATATAATAATAACCATTTTATTATTGCCTCTAGGGCATACTTCCAACAGTCTCCCACTTGCACTAGAGTTAATAGTCTAGTTACATTGTGATGAATCGAACACCCATGCAGTTCTGGTGTTGATCATGTTTTGCTCTAGGGAGAGGTTTAGTCAAGGATCTGTCACATTCAGGTCCGTATGTACTTTACAAATCTCTATATCTCCATTTTGAACACTTCCACGGATGGAGTTGAAGCGGCGCTTGATATGCCTGGTCTTCCTGTGAAACCTGGGCTCCTTGGCAAGGGTAATAGCTCCAGTGTTGTCACAAAAGAGAGTCATCGGGCCCGACGCATTGGGTATGACTCCTAGGTCGGTAATGAACTCCTTCACCCAGACTGCTTCTTATGCTACCTCCGAGGCTGCCATGTACTCCGCTTCACATGTAGATCCCGCCACAACGCTTTGCTTGCAACTGCACCAGCTTACTGCCCCACCATTCAAAATATACACGTATCCGGTTTGTGACTTAGTCATCCAGATCTGTGTCGAAGCTAGCATCGACGTAACCCTTTACGACTAGCTCTTCGTCACCTCCATACACGAGAAACATGTCCTTAGTCCTTTTCAGGTACTTCAGGATATTCTTGACCGTGTCCAGTGTTCCATGCCGGGATTACTTTGGTACCTTCCTACCAAACTTACGGCAAGGTTTACATCAGGTCTGGTACACAGCATACCATACATGATAGACCCTATGGCCGAGGCATAGGGGACGACACTCATCTTTTATCTATCTTCTGTCGTGGTCGGGCATTGAGCCGTGCTCAATCTCGTACCTTGCAATACAGGCAAGAACCCCTTCTTTGACTGATCCATTTTGAACTTCTTCAATATCTTCTCAAGGTACGTACTCTGTGAAAGACCAATGAGGCGTCTCGATCTATCTCTATAGATCTTGATGCCTAATATATAAGCAGCTTCTCCAAGGTCCTTCATTGAAAAACACTTGTTCAAGTAGGCCTTTATGCTTTCCAAGAATTCTATATCATTTCCCATCAACAGTATGTCATCCACATACAATATGAGAAATGCTACAGAGCTCCCACTCACTTTCTTGTAAATGCAGGCTTCTCCATAAGTCTGTGTAAACCCAAACACTTTGATCATCTCATCAAAACAAATGTTCCAACTCCGAGATGCTTGCACCAGCCCATAAATCGAGCGTTGGAGCTTGCACACCTTGCCAGCATCTTTAGGATCGACAAAACCTTCTGTCTGCATCATATACAATTCTTCCTTAAGGAAACCATTAAGGAATGCCGTTTTGACGTCCATTTGCCATATCTCATAATAATAGAATGCGGCAATTGCTAATATGATTCGGACGGACTTCAGCTTTGCTACGGGTGAGAAAGTCTCATCGTAGTCAACCCCTTGAACTTGTCGATAACCCTTAGCGACAAGCCGAGCTTTATAGATGGTCACATTACCATCCGCGTCTATCTTCTTCTTAAAGATCCATTTATTTTCTATGGCTCGCCGATCATCGGGCAAGTCAGTCAAAGTCCATACTTCGTTTTCATACATGGATCCTATCTCGGATTTCATGGCTTCCAGCCATTTGTCGGAATCCGGGCCCGCCATCGCTTCTTCATAGTTCAAAGGTTCACCGTTGTCTAACAACATGATTTCCAAGACAGGGTTGCCGTACCACTCTGGTGCGGAATGTGTCCTCGTGGACCTACGAAGTTCAGTAGTAACTTGATCTGAAGTTTCATGATCATCATCATTAACTTCCTCTCTAGTCGGTGCAGGCACCTCAGGAACATTTTCTTGAGCTGCGCCACTTACCGGTTCAAGAGGTAATACTTCATCAAGTTCTACTTTCCTCCCACTTATTTCTTTCGAGAGAAACTCTTTCTCTAGAAAGGACCCATTCTTGGCAACAAAGATCTTGCCTTCGGATCTGAGGTAGAAGGTATACCCAACAGTTTCTTTAGGGTATCCTATGAAGATGCATTTTTCCGACTTGGGTTCGAGCTTTTCAGGTTCAAGTTTCTTGACATAAGCATCGCATCCCCAAACTTTTAGAAACGGCAGCTTAGGTTTCTCCCAAACCATAATTCATACGGTGTCGTCTCAACGGATTTCGACGGAGCCCTATTTAAAGTGAATGCGGCAGTCTCTAAAGCATAGCCCCAAAATGACAGCGGTAAATCGGTAAGAGACATCATAGATCGCACCATATCCAATAGAGTGCGATTACGACGTTCGGACACACCATTACGCTGGGGTGTTCCAGGCGGCGTGAGTTGTGAAACTATTCCACATTTTCTTAAGTGTGAGCCAAATTCGTGACTCAAGTATTCTCCCCCACGATCTGATCACAAGAACTTGATTTTCTTGTCATGTTGATTCTCAACCTCACTCTAAAATTCCTTGAACTTTTCAAAGGTCTCAGACTTGTGTTTCATTAAGTAGACATACCCATATCTACTCAAGTCATCAGTGAGGGTGAGAACATAACAATAGCCACCGCGAGCCTCAACACTCATTGGACCGCACACATCAGTATGTATGATTTCCAATAAGTTGGTTGCTCGCTCCATTGTTCCTAAGAACGGAGTCTTGGTCATTTTACCCATGAGGCATGGTTCGCACGTGTCAAATGATTCATAATCAAGAGACTCTAAAAGTCCATCTGCATGGAGCTTCTTCATGCGTTTGACACCTATGTGACCAAGGCGGCAGTGCCACAAGTATGTGGGACTATCATTATCAACCTTACATCTTTTGGTATTCACACTATGAATATGTGTAGCATTACGCTCGAGATTCATTAAGAATAAACCATTCACCATCGAAGCATGACCATAAAACATATCTCTCATATAAATAGAACAACCATTATTCTCGGATTTAAATGAGTAGCCATCTCGAATTAAACGAGATCCTGATACAATGTTCATGCTCAAAGCTGGCACTAAATAACAATTATTGAGGTTTAAAACTAATCCCGTAGGTAAATGTAGAGGCAGCGTGCCGACGGCGATCACATCGACCTTGGAACCATTCCCGACGCGCATCGTCACCTCATCCTTCGCCAGTCTCCGCTTATTCCGCAGCTCCTGCTTTGAGTTACAAATGTGAGCAACCGCACCGGTATCGAATACTCAGGAGCTACTACGAGTACTGGTAAGGTACACATCAATTACATGTATATCACATATACCTTTAGTGTTGCCGGCCTTCTTGTCCGCTAAGTATTTGGGGCAGTTCCGCTTCCAGTGACCACTTCCCTTGCAATAAAAACACTCAGTCTCGGGCTTAGGTCCATTCTTTGGCTTCTTCCCGGCAGCTTGCTTACCGGGCGCGGCAACTCCCTTGCCGTCCTTCTTGAAGTTCTTCTTACCCTTGCCTTTCTTGAACTTAGTGGTTTTATTCACCATCAACACTTGATGTTCCTTTTTGATTTCCACCTCTGCTGATTTCAGCATTGAATACACCTCAGGAATGGTATTTTCCATCCCCTGCGTATTGAAGTTCATCACAAAGCTCATGTAGCTTGGTGGAAGCGACTGAAGGATTCTGTCAATGACCGCGTCATCCGGGAGATTAACTCCCAGCTGAGTCAAGCGGTTATGCAACCCAGACATTCTGAGTATGTGCTCACTGACAGAACTATTTTCCTCCATCTTACAGCTGAAGAACTTGTCGGAGACTTCATATCTCTTGACCCGGGCATGAGCTTGAAAAACCATTTTCAGCTCTTTGAACATCTCATATGCTCAGTGTCTCTCAAAACGCTTTTGGAGCCCCGGTTCTAAGCTGTAAAGCATGCCGCACTGAACGAGGGAGTAATCATCAGCACGTGGCTGCCAAGCGTTCATAACGTCTTGGTTCTCTGGGACAGGTGCATCACCTAGCGGTGCTTCTAGGACATAATCTTTTTTGGCAGCTATGAGGATGATCCTCAGGTTCCGGACCCAGTCCGTATAGTTGCTACCATCGTCTTTCAGCTTGGTTTTCTCTAGGAACGCGTTGAAGTTGAGGACAACGTGGGCCATTTGATCTACAAGACATATTGTAAAGATTTTAGACTAAGTTCATGATAATTATGTTCATCTAATCAAATTACTCAATGAACTCCCACTCAGATAGACATCCCTCCAGTCATCTAAGTGAAACATGATCCAAGTTAACTAGGCCGTGTCCGATCATCACGTGAGACGGACTAGCCAACATCGGTGAACATCTTCATGTTGATCGTATCTTCTATACGACTCATGCTCGACCTTTCGGTCTTCCGTGTTCTGAGGCCATGTCGGTACATGCTAGGCTCGTCAAGTCAACCTAAGTGTATTGCGTGTGTAAATCTGGCTTACACCCGTTGTATTCGAATGTTAGAATCTATCACAAGAGATCATCACGTGGTGCTTCGAAACAACGAACCTTCGCAACGGTGCACAGTTAGGGGGAACACTTTCTTGAAATTATTACGAGGGATCATCTTATTTAAGCTACCGTCGTTCTAAGAAAATAAGATGTAAAACATGATAAACATCACATGCAATCAAATAGTGACATGATATGGCCAATATCATTTGCTCCTTTTGATCTCCATCTTCGGGGCTCCATGATCATCGTTGTCACCGGCATGACACCATGATCTCCATCATCATGATCTCCATCATCGTGTCTTCTTGAAGTTGTCCCGTCATCTATTACTTCTACTACTATGGCTAACGCTTTAGCAATAAAGTAAAGTAATTACATGACGTTTATGTTGACACGCATGTCATAAATAAATAAAGACAACTCCTATGGCTCCTGCCGGTTGTCATACTCATCGACATGCAAGTCATGATTCCTATTACAAGAACATGATCATCTCATACATCACATATATCATTCATCACATCCTTTTGGCCATATCACATCACACGGCACATGCTGCAAAAACAAGTTAGACGTCCTCTAATTGTTGTTGCAAGTTTTTACGTGGCTGCTACAGGTTTCTAGCAAGAACGTTTCTCACCTACGCCAAAACCACAACGTGAATTGCCAATTTCTATTTACCCTTCATAAGGACCCTGTTCATCGAATCCGATCTGACTAAAGTGGGAGAGACAGACACCCGCCAGCCACCTTATGCAACTAGTGCATGTCAGTCGGTGGAACCAGTCTCACGTAAGCGTACGTGTAAGGTCGGTCCGGGCCGCTTCATCCCACGATGCCGCCGAATCAAGATAAGACTAGTAACGGCAAGCAAATTGACAATATCGACGCCCACAACTGCTTTGTGTTCTACTCGTGCATAGAAACTACGCATAGACCTAGCTCATGATGCCACTGTTGGGGAACGTAGCAGAATTTTAAAACTTTCTACGCATCACCAAGATCAATCTATGGATTCATCTAGCAACGAGGGAGAGAGGAGTGCATCTACATACCCTTGTAGATCGCGCGCGGAAGCGTTCAAGAGAACGGGTTTGATGGAGTCGTACTCGACGTGATCCAAATCACCGATGACCAAGTGCCGAACGGACGGCACCTCCGCATTCAACACACGTACGGTTGGGAAGATGTCTCCTCCAAATTGATCCAGCAAGGGGGAAGGAGAGGTTGATGAAGATCCAGCAGCACGACGGCGTGGTGGTGGAAACAACGGTGATCTCGGCAGGGCTTCGCCAAGCGCAGGGAGACGGAGGAGTATCACGGGAGGGAGAGGGAGAGGCCATGGGCTTGGGTGCGGCTGCCCTCCCTCCCCCCCACACTATATATAGGGTGCCTAGGGGGGCGGCGGCCAAGGGGGTGCCTTGCCCCCCAAGGCAAGGGTGGCGCCCCCCACCCCTAGGGTTTCCAACCCTAGGCGCAGGGGGAGGCCCAAGGGGGGCGCACCAGCCCACTAGGGGCTGGTTCCCCTCCCACTTCAGCCCATGGGGCCCTCCGGGATAGGTGGCCCCACCCGGTGGACCCCCGGGACCCTTCCGGTGGTCCCCGTACAATACCGATTACCCCCGAAACTTTCCCGATGGCCGAAACTTGACTTCCTATATATAAATCTTCGCCTCCGGACCATTCCGGAACTCCTCATGACGTCTGAGATCTCATCCGGGACTCCAAACAACTTTTGGGTTACCGTATGCTAATATCTCAACAACCCTAGCGTCACCGAACCTTAAGTGTGTAGACCCTACGGGTTCGGGAGACATGCAAACATGACCGAGACGCCTCTCCGGTCAATAACCAACAGCGGGATCTGGATACCCATGTTGGCTCCCACATGCTCCACGATGATCTCATCGGATGAACCACGATGTCGAGGATTCAATCAATCTGTATACAATTCCCTTTGTCAATCGGTATGTTACTTGCCCGAGACTCGATCGTCGGTATCCCAATATCTAGTTCAATCTCGTTACTGGCAAGTCACTTTACTCGTGCCGTAATGCATGATCCTGTGATCAACCACTTGGTCACATTGAGCTCATTATGATGATGCATTACCGAGTGGGCCCAGAGATACCTCTCCGTCATACGGAGTGACAAATCCCAATCTCGATTCGTGCCAACCCAACAGACATTTTCGGAGATACCTGTAATGTACCTTTATAGTCACCCAGTTACGTTGTGACATTTGGCACACCCAAGGCACTCCTACGGTATCCGGGAGTTGCACAATCTCATGGTCTAAGGAAATGATACTTGACATTCAGAAAAGCTACAGCAAACGAACTACACGAACTTTGAGTCAAGCTTAGGATTGGGTCTTGTCCATCACATCATTCTCCTAATGATGTGATCCCGTTATCAATGACATCCAATGTCCATAGTCAGGAAACCATGACTATCCTTTGATCAACGAGCTAGTCAACTAGAGGCTCACTAGGGACGTGTTGTGGTCTATGTATTCACACATGTATTACGATTTCCGGATAACACAATTATAGCATGAACAATAGACAATTATCATGAACAAAGAAATATAATAATAACCATTTTATTATTGCCTCTAGGGCATATTTCCAACAGCCACATCACCCCGCCGCCGTCTTCTCTCTCCTCCACTGCCCGCGCCGGCCTGCTTCGCCACCGCCGACGCGCCCGCGCCGGCGAGCCTCCGCTCCGGCCGCCGCCCGCCGTCTCCGACCGTGCTGCCATCGCCGCGCCGGCTCCGCCACCTCGCCGACCTCGCCGCCCTTCTTCCCGTCAAGTCCGGTGATCCCCGTCAAGTCCGGCGCCTCCTTGAAGCTCCGTCTGGCGAACCTTGGGATCCGCGCCCGCCAGATCTGAGATCCAGAAATCTCGGTTGACTTTTATCCCCGAACCCTAGTTTTTTTTTTGCATTCTTCCACATGCCATAACTCTGCATCCGTAGCTCCGATTCGTGTGTGTGTGGCATATCAAAATGTTTGCCTCGACGAGTACATCATTTCATCTCATTGCATCATTTTCATTTGAGCTCATCTTGATGCCCGAAATGTCGTTGGAAGAGGGCTATGTGATGATTATTTCAGATCTGTTTCAGCAAATGGCCTTTTGTCATTTTTGCCATGATTAATGTGTGCATGCTATGACCCTGAGCTCTACATGTGTTTTGATGTATGCCATGCCATCTTTACAGGGGTGTATGCCATGTATTTTTGTGATCTTTGTGATGACTAGCACAAGCATGCAAAGTAGCTTACTCAATGATGTTGATTTCAGGGACTTAGAGTTTCACTAAGTCCTTGCCCTGTCCTTATTTTTATGCCATATGTTCATGTTGTTTCCTAGTGATCCATGCCTCTTTTGGGCATGATCAGTAAGGATGTTTTGTAGATATTGTTGTGCTCTATCTATCCATGTCTTTGTTTGCAATTATGGAGCACCCTAGCTTGAGTCAATCGAGCTCTACTTTTGGCCATAAAATGTTCCTGGTAGATTGTTAACATGTTTAGCGATTTTGCCGAGCTTGTTGTTGTTGATCCGTGCATGCTATGTTGTTTTTCTTGCCATGTCTAGCTTCTATGCCATGTCTTCTTGAGGGGTGTATGCTTAGATTATCATGCCATGCTTTGTAGTGAGTGCACCGAGCTCGTAAACATGCCTACTCGTTAACTATTTTGCCATGCTCCAGTTTTTCACTAAGTCTGAATATGTTTATGTTTTTGCTATGTTCACATGCTTGCAATTGTATTTTCTGATCCCTTTTGACACATGGTCACTAAGGGACTTTTGTTATATGCTTTGAGTAGCTTCATGCCATGCCTTTCTTTTCCATGATATGTTCCTGTAGCATGTAGTTTTCATACTCTAAAGATTGCTTCCTGATGATAAATTCCGGACATGCTATTAATTTCACTAAGTCTGTAACCTGTTATCTTTTGCACTTTTGCCATGCTTGTTTGAACCTGCTATAGAGTGAATTAGCCGTAGCTCAGTGTTCATCTTTTGTCAAGCATTATGAGTGGATCCCTGCCATGTTTTGTTGTCATGTTGGAGTACTGTAGCATGTTGTTCTTGTTTCATTTAGATGGCTACTTGCTGTTAATCGCAGACCGGTGCCATATTTGTTTTGCTTGCCATTTCCAAACCGTGCATCCGATTCCGGTGATCTTTATATCGATTTCGACCGAAATCAACTCACCTTTCCAGTGGCACTCTTGGATTTCCAAGTTGAGGCCAGGTTCAATCATTCCCTTCCAAATCTTGCATATGCATCACATATCGCATCCCGCATATCATACCAAGTTTGCATCATGTTGATTGAGCATTGCACGTGGTTGATTGTGTTCCTTTTTGTTTGTTGTTCTTGCTTGGGTAGAGCCGGGAGACGAGTACGTGAACGAGGAGCCCGTTGAGTACGTTTACGAGGATCAAGGCAACTCTGAGAACTTTGCAGGCAAGATGACCATACCCTCGAAATCACTTCTATCTTTGCTTGCTAGATGCTCGCTCTTTTGCTATGCCTATGCTACGATACCTTCCACATGATTATCATGCCTCCCAATTGCCATGTCAAACCTCTAACCCACCATGTCCTAGCAAACCGTTGTTTGGCTATGTTACCGCTTTGCTCAGCCCCTCTTATATCATTGCTAGTTGTAGGTGAAGATTGGAGATCATTCCTTGTTGGAACATGTTTATTGTTGGGATATCACCATATTATCTTGTTTATCTTAATGCACCTATACACTTGGTAAAGGGTGGAAGGCTCGGCCTTATGCCTGGTGTTTTGTTCCACTTGCCGCCCTAGTTTCCGTCATATCGGTGTTATGTTCCCGGATTTTGCGTTCCTTACACGGTTGGGTTATAATGGGAACCCCTTGACAGTTTGCCTTGAATAAAACTCTTCCAGCAATGCCCAACATTGGTTTTACCATTCGCCACCTAGCCTTTTCCCTTGGGTTTCGCGGACTCAAGGGTCATCTCTATTTTAACCCCCCCCCCCCCGCCGGGGCCAGTGCTTCTCTAAGTGTTGGTCCAACTGAGCGATGTCCGGGGCTACCAGGGGCAACTCTGGGCTGGCCTGCCCAACGTCTGGCTCATCTGAGTGTGCCCTGAGAACGAGATATGTGCAGCTCCTATCGGGATTTGTCGGCACATTCGGGCGGTGTTCCTGGACTTGTTTTACCATTGTCGAGGATGTCTTGTAACCGGGATGCCGAGTCTGATCGGATTGTCTTGGGAGAAGGAATATCCTTCGTTGACCGTGAGAGCTTGTGATGGGCTAAGTTGGGACTCCCCTGCAGGGATTTGAACTTTCGAAAGTCATGCACGCGGTTATGGGCAGATGGGAATTTGTTAATGTCCGGTTGTAGATAAACTGAAACTTAACATAATTAAAATGCATCAACCGCGTGTGTAACCGTGATGGTCTCTTCTCGGCGGAGTCCGAGAAGTGAACACGGTGTTGGAGTAATGCTTGACGTAGGTTGTTCTAGGATCACTTCTTGATCATAGTTGTTCGACCGTGCTTTTGCCTTCTCTTCTCGCTCTCTTTTGCGAATATGTTAGCCACCATATATGCTAGTCGCTCGCTGCAGCTCCACATCATACCTTTACCTTACCTATAAGCTTAAATAGTCTTGATCACGAGGGTGTGAGATTGCTGAGTCCCCGTGACTCACAGATTACTTCCAAAACCAGATGCAGGGACCGATGATACCGCTCGAGATGATATGATCGAGCTCAAGTGGGAGTTCGATGAAGACTCTCGTCATTACTACGTGTCTTTCCCAGATGATCAGTAGTGGTGCCCAGTTGGGGCGATCGGGGATTTTGTCGCATTTGGGGTTGATCTTTATTTTGGTTCCGTAGTCGGACCTTGAGTGTATTGGATGAATGTAATGACTTATTTATGTATTTGTGTGACGTGGCGAGTGTAAGCCAACTATGTACCTTTCCCCTTTATTTATGTACATGGGTTGTTTGCGAAGATTACCTCACTTGCGACATTGCTTTCAATGCGGTTATGCCTATAAGTCATGCTTCGGCACGTGGGAGATATAGCCGCATCGAGGGCGTTACAAGGCCACTCCTCCTCGTCCAACTCAGCCACGTCAGCCGTCTCCGCCGCCTCAGCAATCATGGAAGAGAGCCACCGTAGCTATGGTGCGTAGCGGTACAAGTCGAGGTAGGACGGGAGGTACAGGCGGAGGCAAGCGATTTCAATATGGTCCAAGCAGCCTCGCGCCTCTTCCGCAGAGGCCTTATGACAAGTCCGAGGAGGAAAACGCAGCCATATCGAAGGCCGAGGTGGAAGCCCATTTTGCACCGAAACCGCCGCCGCCGCCAAGGGAGAAAGTGCCTGAGGAAAAGATTGACCACTTCATTCGTATGGCTAGACCACCAACTCCCAAGCCTGTTGACACAGACTGTGAGCGCCACCTCAGGAAGTTAAATCGAGCACGTCTACAGAATGAGGCGAGCTTGAGCTCGAGCAAATCAGCTGGCAAAAAATGTGGTAAAACTGTTCCCCAGCAGGAAGAACAGGCGGCGCAATCAACCCCCCCCCCCCCCCCCCCTTTTTTGGCAACAACACATGAGAGTACGCGCGCCCAATATTATTATGGGCAAACCGTTAACGTTCCCCAGCTGGGCGATGTGGTAATAACCGACCAGCATATTGAGCAGGCTGAAATGCTCAAGATCATTGTTGGACAACTCCTCGATATCGAGCCCATGTCTCCGCTTAGAGAGGAGGAGATAAAATGGAAATATGTCCGGGGCCAACCTTTGGTCGAGCCAGACGAGGTCAAGAAGCTCCCAACGAGAATGTATGAATTGCATCAATCGTACATGGACATTACCAAGACTTCCAATCGAGAGTCCCTCATGGTGAATGTCAAGAAGGATCATTACTTCCATGAGAAAGCTGTGTCCATTGAGTATTCAAAACTATTTCAGTTATACAATTAAGACGCACTCGACAAATCTATCATCAGTTTCTATTGTCTGTAAGTGATTTCTTTCTGTAATTTAAGTCTCAAGCTAGCTGTAGTGATCATTTTGATCAATCATTACCTGTAATTATCCTCACTATATTCTTTTCTGTGGTATTATGCAGGATGAAGATGTATGAAATGAAAAAAGGTGGACGCTATGGCATTGGGTTCATTGACCCAAATACCATTAATGAATACACATGGAAATTAGATGCATATTATTAAAAAAAAGTGTAGAGGAAAGCATGTTAGAGTTCTTCAAGCGCCTCAATACCAATGAAGATATACTACTTCCTTACAACTTCGAGTGAGTCACACTGTCTTGTACTACAAATTCTGTTTTTGCCTACTAGCTAGCTGCATGTTTTTGCTTACATATGCCCGCTTAATTGAGACATGCAAACGTGTGTGCATGCAGATTTCACTGGATCTTGTTAATCATTAAAGTTGATGAAGAAACAGTTGAAATACCTGACTCACTACTTAAAAAAGAAAGTGACTACACCATCTTGTTTGGGATAGTCAACAGGTAATTTCAATCATTATTAACTATATCTCGGCCTATTTAGTTCGTCATTTCCTGATATGAACTATTTAATAACCCATTTATTCATTTTCTTTGTCGGCGGGCAGGGCTTGGGAAAAATTCATCAGTGTCACTCCAGGCCAATGGAAACGAAAGTTGAAATGGTATCGACCCAAGGTAAGTAATTAAGTAGTACTAGCTAGCTAGCTGCCATCCCTTTAATTATCATGCTTGATTAATTATTATCTGATCAAATTCCATTCTCATAAAGTCCCAAAAGCAGGCGCCGGGGAATAATCTGTGTGCATACTATGTCTGCGAGAACATTCGCATGATGGCGTCTGAAAGGAGCAGATCTCAAAGACAGGACTGGGTAAGTTTGTCAGAATAATATTCACAATTTTTACACCATTATCGATATCTAGTCACACAACTAATACACATGCATATTGATCTCCTTCTTAACAGTTCAGAGAGGTGCGGGAGCAGCTCCTAGTAGAGGAGCGCATAGAAGCAATTCAAGAGGAAATAGCAGGATTTTTGCTCGACCAGGTCATAGATCCCAAAGGAGAATACTATTACCCGCTACCGCCCCCATGAACCACTTTCAATTGTCATCGTGCTCCGAAGGCACCAATTAGGAGAAATCGTATATAGCTAACTAATTGTATATATATATATATATGATCGGTTCTACTAGAAGTTCTATTTATATATATGCATAATGTGTACAATATGTAGTATCGTAAAATACCAGCAAACGAAAAGAATTAAATGGAAAACATAAAATTAAATGAAAAAGAAATCATAAACCCAACCCCCCCCCCAAACCTTTTAATACCGATTGGTGTCACCAACCGGTACTAAAGGGCTCCCTGCCCCCGGAGCTGGCTCGTGCCACGTGGTTGCCCTTTAGCACCGGTTCGTGCTGAACCGGTACTAAAGGAGGGGCCTTTAGTGCCCACACTTTAGTGCCGGTTACCGAACCGGCACTAAAGGGCCTTACGAACCGGTGCTATTGCCCGGTTCTCCACTAGTGAATCCGGGTGGTCAAGGACCGCAGGGGACCCTACGGAGCATCCGCGGTAGCGGGCGGGGGGGGGGGGGGGGGGGGGGGGGGGGGGGGTGGCGTGGACGGTGCCAGCATACATGTGGCATGGAAGTGGGGCGGGGGAGGTAACGGTGGAGAGGAGATTTTTTTCCTCCAAGCCAGAGCGGTAGAGGATAAATAGGGAGGTGGGACGCGGCTTAGGATAATTTATCCTCCACTAACATCGATTGAGGATCGGCTAAGTGCCGATTAGATTTTTACTCCTCTAACCGGTTATAGGGGGTCGGTTAGAAATGCCCTTAGAAACCTATGAAGATTAAATGATATTGTTGATAGCTAAAAGAAGTGGGGAAAAACCCCGCCACCTTTATGAGGAAAAGCAAGCATTGATAAGTGGTACAATATGAGCGCAAACATGCTATGGTTTATTGACATGGACTTAATAAGTGAGAAAATTCTGTTTATGCCACTAAGTAGCTTGGATGTTCGATGACTGCCTGCCACCGAAACTTCATGAATTCTGCGAGTGCCACAACAGCTTGCAAAGAAATTAGCTGCATGCCCCTAAGCGCCGTCTCCACTTGTTGTCAAGTTGCCATTTGAATCGTTTCCTCCTATGTGGGACCCACCTCTTGTCATGTTAACCGCGCCGATGAGCAGACTCGTTAGACTGTAGCATCTGTTGTGACGGACGGGGAAGGACGACCATAATTTCAATTTTTCATGTTCGCACGTCACACTGGCTGTTACTCCCTCCGTTTCGTTATGTAAGGTGTATTATTTTCGGCACGGTGACCAAGGCACGGAATTATAGACATGTTAAAACTAAATTACCCTTGGCAAATTATTGATTAGTGGTAAGTAAATCAATTAGTCCAGGAAATTAAGAGATGCATGCAATCAACAGAGAGATACTTTCCTTCTTTTGCTACAAAGAGAGATACAGACAATCAGGAGAGAGATACATTCCATTTTTCTGGAGGGCTAACAAAGGAATTATGAGGAATTAGAAGAAATGCATCTTACATTCTGAAATTTTATCAAAAAACAAATGCACCTTATATAAAGAAACGGAGGGAGTAGAAGGGAGAGAGAGGATTGGTGGAATAATCGTTGGATTGCTTGAGCCTCGTGGGCATATATATAGGAGTACATGATCTACTTGGAGCAGGGTCGTCTCCAGGAATTCGGGGGCCCGGTGCGAAATATAAGATGAGGCCCAAAAATTTGCATGATCCGTCTAGTATTTCTTAAAACAAAAATTTTAAATCGACTAAATCTACTCAGAAAGGAAAAATTCATTGAGTTATTCTTGGAATGAAGTATGCTAGTAGAGTACAGAATGAATAATTAATTCTAGAATTAGAAATTAGATTACGGATAGTGCGTTAATCCTATTAGTTTTGATTAAAATAAAGTACACACCTACTCGAGTAGCATTGCTGTACTAGTAGAGATTGTATTTGATACAGCGCCACAATAACATCAAAAGAACCAATGATGTATCAGGAAAGAAGAAATAACCTTAACGCATTGTTCGGTTCCTTAAAATTTGAAGGGGTTTAAGGGGACTGAGAGGGATTAAACCTCTGCAAGTAAAAAATCCACCTCAATCCTCTCCACTCCTCCCCAATTCCCTTCTGACCGAACAAACCCTAATTACTTTTCCGTTCATCAATTTTGATTCCGGGCATACGGTAACGGCTTACCTTGGAAAATATTGGGGGATGACGAGATGAGGCTGCTGCGGTAGCGAAACAAGCGGCGACGGCCGGACACACGGCAGACTCGCCGTGAGCGACCGCCATCTATCGGCGGCTCGTCCCCTCCTCGAAGCAGGTAGGCGGCGCCTCGTGAAGTCATGAACACGAGGACACACGCACGCTCGCGTGTAGAGAGTAGGCCCAGTAATACGTAACTAGTCTGCCTTGATTTTCTATTTGGATCTTCTTTTACTAGGACGACTCTGGGCCTGTTGGCTTTGACCAGCGGCATCACCACAACGTGCGTCCGCTTCACGCGCATCCGGCTGCATTTTAGGATCGAGCGACCAGCCGAAAAGCCAGCCAGTCAGCGAATTAAACGGAAAGCTTCGTGATTTTTCTGTCCGATCGGGGCCCCTCCGATTCTGGGGCCCTGTGCGGTCGCACGTCTCGCACAGCCTCCTCGACGGGTCTGACTTGGAGTACAAGGCAAGCCATAATATTTTCTAGTTTAACATATGTTTCTTAATACAATCACGTTACTCAACATCCCCCGCAGTCACAACGGTCGACGCATCGCGGAGTCGTGGTTGGAGTGGAAACCAACGAGGTTGCTCAAGCAGGCGGTAGCCCTTTGTGTCGTTTGTCGATGTAGCCGAGAGCCGAGGGTGGTGTAGCCGTGGTCGAGGTAGCCGCGCGAAGAATGTCGTGGTCGATGTCGAGTCGGGGAGCCGGTGTCGAGGATGTCGCCGTGGAGCCGCGGGCGCAAGAGGGCGCCGAGTTAACATGGGCGCAGTGGTGTCGAAGTAGTGGTGCGCCGGGAAGAAGACGTTGACGACGCGTCGCGGCGGGTTTGCCAAGCCCGAGGACACATCGTAGACGAAGGCACGCACCGGTGTTGCCAGCACCGGGCATGCGCAGACAGACGAAGACGAAGTTTACGAAGCGCCACACCAGGCTTGCCAGGCCCGGGGAAACATCGTGGACGAAGGCACGCATCGATGTTGCCAGCACTGGGCATGCATAGACGAGGACCTGCACAAGTTGTACGCCATGTCGGAGGAGTCGGAGAGGCCAACAGAGAAGGACTCGACGACGGTTGCGGCGTCAACCAGCACGGAGCCGATGTCGCCTGCGGTTGTCGGAGTAGACGATGTGGTCGGGGTAGATGACGGCGACACTGGCGACGGGCCGGTGCTGGACGAAGACGAAGGAGGTGGACGGGCGGCGGCGGCCACGTGGGTAGCGGCGGCGGCGGCTAGGTTAGGAGCGCGGCGGCGGTGCTCGAAGTAGGCTAAGAGCCTGACAGCATGACGAAGACCGACGCGGACAGTGGCGTTCCCACGCCAAGGGAGGCGGCGCGACGCATACCACGGAAGTCAATGCGCGTGGACGATGAAGTGGACCATGGACCGCCGCGCTACAGCCCGAAGGGGCGACGCAGCAGCGGCGAGCAGGTCGGGGTGACGGCGGGAAGACCTCGGGTCGGCGGCAGGGACCGCGGGCCGCGGCGCGATAGCCCGAAGGGGCGGCGCGGCGGAGGAGCGCGGGTCGGTGCAACCGCGGGGACGGCCTCTGGACGGCAGCGTGGACCGCGTGCCACGCTCGCTACGGCCCGACGGGGCGATGCAGTGGCGGCGCAAGGGTCGGTGCTGCCACGGGGACGACCTGGAGCGGACGTCCTCTGGGCGGCGGTGGACCGCGGGCCGCGGTACTACGGCCCGAAGGGGAGACGCAGCGGTGATGCGGGTCGGTGCAGCTGGGAGAAGAACCATGGGGCGGCGGCGCTGCGGCCCGATGGGGCGACGCAGCGGCAGCCCATTGCTCGATCGGTAGAGGGGCGCGCTGAACTCAGGACGGTCTTCACGGGGCCTGCTTAGGCGCGCGCAACCGACGGGCCAGGTCGGTCGCACGGCATAGATGAGGCGGATCGCGGCGGCGGGCGGATGATCAATCCGATCGCGCGTGAGGTCGGGGACGCCGCTCGGTGGAGGCGCGGTGGCGGCGGAGTCCAAGATGAAGCCGGCGGCGGCGGGCGGTAGGGCGGCTATGATTGGCCGCAGCATGGCGCGAGGCCGCCGGGTCGGGGTGATGCAGGAGTCCCGGTCGTAGCAGGGCGGTGACGGCCGGCATAGATCGACGGGCGGGCCGTTGCACGAACGGCGGCGGGGAAGGGCCGCCGCATGACGCGAGGCATCCGAGTCGGGGCGACCGGCGGGCCGACGCGCGGACGTCACGCGAGGCCGCCGGGTCGGAGCGACCGATGGGCAGACGTGCGGACGACGCGCGAGGCCACCGGGTCGGTGAAGAAGCCGGCCGATTACGTCGGTGTTAGAGTAGAGGCGCATGGGGTCAACGACGGTGATGGGCAACACAAACCGGATCACATAGACCGGAAAACCAAAAAGAAGACGCCGATCAAAGCGACCGGCGAGAGAGAGAAAATCCGGATCAAAGGATCGGGAAAAAAGACTCTCTAGGGCAGCCGGTCAACACGGGCGGCGGACAAACCCTAGGTACGGGCGGCGCGGCCCCCGGCGGCGGTCACGGAGGCCGCCCCGGGGGCGGCGCGCAACTGCGGAAGGGGCGGCGGCTAGGGTTTAGGATCGACTTGCGATAGATACCATGTTAAAAGGAAGAGAAAGGATTGATGGAATAATCGTTGTATTGCTTGAGCCTCGTGGATATATATATAGGAGTACATGATCTATTTGGAGTACAAGGCAAGCCAAAATATTTCCTAATCTAACCTATGTTTTCTAATACAATCATGTTACTCAACACTGGCCTATGCATGCATCATTGTAGTGAACTAGCAGGGTCACCTGCGCATTTGCGCGGCTAGTCTTATTGTTGCTGTCATCTTTTATTTTAAATGTACATAGTACTTCAATAGATGATCTTGTTATTTAGCAAAAAATACTATATGTTTCACTTTGTGTCAAAAAGTGAAATTTTTAATGGATATATGCTAGAATTATAAGTTTAAATTTTTAACTGGCTTTGTGAATTATTATGGATTAGGGATGCCAACCTCTCTTAGGTATGAGTAATGCTCTTTGTTGATCAATTAGCAAATGTTTATCGGTTCTTAGTTATGCAAATTTTGATTCCTTAGTGGAGACCGCCTTTAGATGAAATAGTGATTTCTTTATTTGTATTTCATATAGCCTTAGCACTTATCATTGCCTTGAAAAGGTTGTCCTTATTTTGTTCCAATCATTTATATTCCTAGTAGTAGTCTCGTCATCCTCGTGTATCCTTCTATTATGTTTCCCTATTGACCAGGGACACAATATGTTTTTTTGTTTCATCATAGAAAAATCATTATTCTCACATAATATCTCATGTGTTTCTTTCTCTTTATCGCATCTTGGTTCCTTATCCATCTGATATCGTCTTGAATCAAACAAAATTTATTGAATTTGATTGCATTTTATTTTTCTCAGTGACTGTGTCAACCCTCGAGCTTATGGTGATGGGCTGCATATGAGGTTTACTGAGCTATATATTTTGACCATGATAGTAGGTTTGGCCACAGTCAATAATGTCCAATGATGGCAACTTAACTTACCTACGGGAACAAAAAAAATTGAATGTTTTCCATTTTGCCGTTTATTTTATTTATTGCACTGTTGTGTTTGCGTCATGTGTGCTTTGTGAGCACTCAAAGTATCTGATACTTATGCATTATTATCTATGAGGTGGCCCACACATTTGGATACTTCGATTTTTCTTTCTTAGAAAAATGAACAGTCGTGGCTTGATATAATATGAAACCAAGAATAATATTTATGGATAATTATATTTGATATTATAATAATAAATGTTTTATAGTGCAAGCCTTTCGTAGTTGCGCCATAATGTTTGAGTATATAATATTATTTATTTGTTTTGATGCCAATGTTGACCTGCATCTCGGTTTCAGTTGCTGGCTTCTCATGTCCATTGACAAAGCATGTAGTCCCTTGCACAGAGATATGCATCCCTCATACTGGTCTCTAGATTGCAATCATTATAATATGGCCCTTGTAGAACAAAATACTAAGTAAAGTAATCCTGCAAATAGTCTTTAAAATTCTTCTGAATTAGAGTGCGGCTTCTAAATTTATTCAAGTTCGTTCTTCTACTCTTGCTATATCTAGCAAAAGAAAATTGGAATTGTTATATGCTCGCTTGCATCATTTGACAACTGTTTTGTTTGTAAATTGGTTCAAATTCGTACTACTCTTGCTATATCTAGCAGAAGAAAATTGGAATTGTTATATGCTCGGTTGCATGATTTGACAACGAATTTGTTCTTGTCCAAAATATGGATTGTTTGGCTTGGTGGTATTTTTCGTGCGCTCCATGGTTTTTAGCTTAACCTTGAGCTAATTGAAGAGCGTAAAAATTCACACTTAATCCAAACGGATCCTAAAAGAGAAAATCTATAAATTTGGACACAGATATTCATTTTTTTTGTTTCGGGAATGACACATTGATAGATTTGACACACCTTGGCGAGTAACATTAAAATGTTTCTGGGTCAAAAAAATTGTTTCTGGTGATCTACTCTAGTATGATGAAGAGGTGCAGCAGCGCACTCAAAATTCAGGCCCAATGATGATGGTCTCAGGTGTACGACATGAGTATGGCCAGTGATCTGATAGTCTAGTGTTTTTTCTCTCGCGTGGGCGTTGTTTCGTGGCCTAGTTAGCATTAGGAACATTTTTTTTTTTGCGAGATGAAACGACGACGACTGTCTTTCTACGTAGCCGGCCAGCTAAGGTGCGCTTTGCTCCTAGTCTCCATGGAGATCGAATAATAGCCAATATTTGTTTCCTTATTTAATTATTAATTTCCTATAATCATGTAGTACACAACTCTCTAACGTAAGTTTTTTTTCAAATTCGTAGTCAATTGTTTTTGCCTATATAAGGATATAAAACCGAAATATTTGTTTCCCTGTTTAATTTCCGAATCATATTAGGTAATTAGGAAACTCTCTGGTCGTTTTTTTCTTTCCACCCGTTTAATAGTCAATCTCTTTTTGCTTATAATAAGAAGATAAATCCGAGTCTTATGTGGAGTCTTTTTTTTAGAGAAAGAGTCGTGAAGAGATTAGGAAACCTCTAGCCGATTTTATTTTCTTTCCAATTCCGTAGTTAATCTCTTTAATCTATTCTCATGTTGGTAAGTGCCTGATCATGACAAAAAGCTTCCTTGTACATACTTTCAAGTGGTTGCACGTGACAATTATTGTACACAACTATATTTGTATGTAACGCTATATATTTTAAATCTTGACCGTTGAGGTATAAAATTGACGACCAAGATAATTTAATACATGTGGATAAACGTGATGGCTTGTTTGACTCCTGTATTATGTATATAATAGAAGAAGATTCCAGCGACGCACTCCCACCACAGTCGTGCTTGCCACTCCAGATTCTTGCTGACTATAACTACTGCGACACCACGACATGGCAAATTTTCGTGTTTGGACCCTTTTCTGAAACCTTCAGATTTGACCCTAGTTTGAAAAAAAAAATTGAGATCTAACCCTTTTGCTACCGCCAGAGTTCATGGCGGTAGGGTCTAACAGCCTACCGCCAGGGACTTTGACGGTAGGAAACATCGCTACCGCCAACCGGGCTGGCGGTAGCCTGCACAACCCCACCGCCAAGGTGCTTGGCGGTAGGCATGAGCACACACTGTGTTCAATACTGTTTTTGGCGGTAGGCCATGCAACCCTACTGCCAGGGACCTTGGCGGTAGGCTGTTATACCCTACCGCCATGGTCCCTGGCGGTAGCAAAAGGGTCAGATCTCGAAAAAAACTCAAACTAGGGTCAAATCTCGAATAGGTTTCAGAAAAAGGGTCAAAACACGAAATTTAGCCCCATGACGTTCAGCACAACACTCACATTGGTCTTGCTTCACTCCTCACGCACCATCACTGCCCCTCCAACTGCATGCCTTATCACTCACATAGTCTGTCAATGTGCTGCCCTTCCCTAGCCCATGCATCTTCAGTGCGGTGAGGGCCCCGACGCACCTGCACCAGAGCCGCAGCTGCCAATCCAACTGGTAAAGATCGTGGCCCGGGCTGAAAGCAACCTAAGCTCCTCAAGGGAACCCCTAGGGGCTTCTTCGTCTCACCGACTGGTGTTCAAGAAGCTCAAGTTTGTTCGCCATCCTTGTCATACCTAGTGCTCCTACAGATTCACCGAGCCATGTTATTTCCTTGATTCTCCCCTTGTTTAGCCTCGGCTGCACGCATATCCACCGAGATCCCATGGTCGTGTGACATCATGTTCCAGGGCGATTTGAATCTATCTATCATATAAGGTTTCCATTACAAGTTCTATTTTTATTACTGTTTTAGTGTGTTGCTACCATGTACTCCCTCCGTTCCTAAATGTAAGTCTTTGTATAGATTCCACTACAAACTACATACGGATGTATATAGACATATTTTAGAGAATAGATTCATTCATTTTGCTCCATATATAGTCCGTAGTGGAATCTCTAAAAAGACTTATACTTAGGAACGGAGGGAGTAATATGTTTGGTGTTTTTTTGTTCACTCTCATGTCATTTGCTTTTAGCAATCATGTAATCTGTTCACTCTTGTCTTATGTTTTCTTTTGTGGGTACACTCTTGTCTTATGCTACCATCATGTTTTTTCAGAGCAAATCATGTAATCAATTTAATCAGTTAATCAATTTATTGTTCTGTGTGGTGTTTGAGATTATTGTTTTGCGGTGAAGAGAAAAAAATATTAGTCAAACACATGTCTGCCAACTTTTAATGCAAAGCGAAAAAGTATGAAATATTGCAATTTCAAATTTCAGAAAAAAAACAACGCAATCCCTAACGTGTCTACCATATCGTGAAGACTCATGAGCATTTAAGTAAATTGTCTCTCTAAACTTCTGCTCCTGGACCACCAAGGGGGATGTTGCATTGTACATAGCTTTGGCATAATTGATCCTCAAACTCCATCTTATGTAGCATTTCTATCTATAAGGAGCATTCACCACTGTAAGGAAATAAGACCCCGGGATCAAAGGCATCTCACAAATCATCAATGTCCATACTCTCATACCATCCAAGCACGAGGTCGTTTTAGTATATCATGAAAAAAAAGTACGGCCACTAACAATCATATCCATGACGGGCTCACTAGTTTCTGCCTCGAAGGCGACATGAACGTTGATCTCTATGCAGACTTCTCGAGTGATCACAGCCATGAATTCTGGTACATCTGTCACTCCTAAAAGCATTAGAAGTGCCCAAATGTGTAGAAAACTATAATAACTCTTGTGTGGTGGTTTGTAGAGTAGTGAACGGTATTCAATATATCAATTTTATTCAATAAGAATAATGAGAAAACAATGTAGAGTAGCAATTGTTGTACGACCATATTTGAAGTACTCCCTCCGTTTTTAAATATAAGCCCTTTTAGAGATTTCAATATAAACTACAAACGGATGTATATAGACATATTTTAGAGTGTGCATTCAGTCATTTTGCTCCGTATGTAGTCCGTATTGGAATCACTAAAATGGCTTATATTTAGGAATGGAGGTAGTACAAGTTATTATTTGTCTTAGCATGAAATATTTTTATGATAATATTTGGGGAATTCTGTTGCATCACTTATCTCTTGAACTTGCAGTAGCATATCCTTATTGTCCTCTATCTACATGATCTTGTTGCATCATGAATTACTAGTGATTGTAGGTATTGTCCAACTGGGTTAGTACAGGGATTATGATTGCAAATTGAGTATATTCTACTCACTTTATTCCTAAATATGAGACCCTTGAACTGCCAAAGCATCTTATATTAGGAACAGAGGGAGTAGTATGACTAACTGGGTTGTGCTGGGTGGAAGTAAAAATCTTGTCGCGGCTGCATTAACGATGCCATATAGCAAAGGCAAGCAATGCCTCCCAAGTAGCCATCTAGATAGCTTGCTCAGGGATAGCATGATCCTGCTTCGGAAGGTGAACGGCGGCCTAGTCTCATCTAACACTATGCTAATGTTTACATCAGCACAAAACTCAACCAAAGAATGAGGGACCTCTCTTGTATATTATGTATTTGGGGGTGATGGGTACAACTGATGGAATCGAATCCGGCAGATCTTGGAAAGGGGGTCCCGAGCTCGTAGCCTTGGCACGATGGTAATAGGACGGAGAGGGGACAAGGTATTTACCCAGGTTTGGGCCCTCTTAAAGAGGTAATACCTTACGTCCTATTTTGATTGTATTGATTGTGAATGGGATATAGAGTACAGGTAAATGAAAGATGTGAAGAGAATACACACATCCATTTATTTTCACGCTATTCCCATTGAAGAAGGATCTAAACCAGGCATTGAAAGCCAATGAAGGCTACACCCTGCCTCCAAGAACGTGGTAAAAAAGGAGGTAATACATCTTCTTGATGCAGGGGTAATTTATCCTATCTCTGGTAGTAAGTAGGTACATCCAGTTCATTGCATTCCTAAAAAAGGAGGAGCATCCTTAGTAACAAATGAGAATAATGACCTAGTCACTATTCTGGCCGCTGGTTGTACAACCCCGGCCAAAACTCCTTCAACAAGATAGTGATAATGTCGTTTGGAAGACGTTCGTCTCCAACAACTTTCCAGTTGCTGCAAAAGAATCAAAATATTAGCATGTGTACAATCAAAATGTTAGTATGTGTTCGAAATATGATTAAGAGGCACTTACTCTTTCCCCGTGGGAACAATGAGCCACTTCTGCTCCTCGATAGCATGAAGGCGAGGGAGTTGCGCAATACCACGCAGCCACCCCTTCTCGCCAACCCCCTCCTCGCCTGCCTCCCCCTCAACCTCCTCCTCCTTGCCCGCCTCCTCCTCGCGAACCTCCTCCTCGGACTCAAAGGTTACCTCACTATAGGAGGGCGTCGAAGAGGTGGGCTAGAAAGTGGCTTGAGGCCGAATTCCAGGTTAGAACTTCCCCATAATAGCCACCAATATTACTCAATTGACCACTTTGATATAATGTCAACGTGGTCCTCCTACTCCATGTATAGTCGCTCAGGAAAAGTGTCGAGGCTCTGAAGCATGAAGCTTATCCTCGAGAAGCATTGAGCTCATATCCATGGACATGAAGTTGAGCACTGGGAGGTCGTGTCGGCAAATTGTATGATGCTTCTATGTGTGCTATGTCACTATGTTAAGCGTTGAACTTTCTATGTTGTATGCTCCATGTATCACTCGACATTTTCTATGTTGTATGGGCTATGTATGCTAGTTTGTGAACTTGTTGGTATGTGATGTGACTAGGTTGAAATTTTTTTAGGATTATATATGATGTATACATGGTTCTATCCATCAAATTATATAAGTTTTCAATTGCAGGAGCTTAAGAGAAATTCGACAATAAAAGGCATTTCTGGCAGCTTTCGCCGATTACTGGAGTTAACAAAGGTACTCTTTACGGAGTGAAACACTGCTGCTCTGACACATAGATGCCCAGTGTATTGATTGTGAATGGGGTATAGAATACAGGTTAATCTACCTCGAGATTGAGTATGAATGAGTTGGTCCCAATATGAGATAATCTATTGACTAGCCTAGCTTCGGTTTATATAATGTACTAAAGGCCTAGGATAACAGGAGTCCTACTCGGCTACGTCAGTGGAGAGGAGTCCTTGTCTTGTATGTCAAGTCTTGTGGAACCTTCCTCATATGCATCATGGGAAGCCACGGGGTCCTCGGCCCAGCCCTCCTGGCCGGGAGTGATATACTGAGTACCCCCTAGTCCATGACACCATCAGTAGCCCCTAAACCGGTCTTCAAGTTTTGGATTCCCCTCGGTTCTTCCGAACTATTCTTCGTCTTCGGTCGTTGGTCTTGAAAGCTGGTTCAACAAATCTTCCCCCCCCCCCTCCAATCTCGAGGATCACCGAGGTGTATCCGAAGAGTTCACATGTCGTGTAGCCGAGGATCCCCTTCTAGGTTCCCTTAGCCTTTATCAGATGTCTTGTTCTTTTCACGCTACACCTCTGGTTAAATTTTTTTTCTGTATGGCGGTGTGTTCTTGCATCCGAGCTCCAAAGCCGAACTGCATCCAAGGTGACATAGACCACCTCGGTCTTGAAAATGTTGAAGGGGTTTAGCCAAGTTGTATGCCAGAAAAAGGTCTTTCGTGTAGCCAGGAGCTCGCAGCTAGTCTCTAGGCTGGACTGGTTCCGAAGAGGCGCACACCACCTCTCTCTAAGTTGTCGATGTAGATGGCCGGCCTTCGTAGGAAAAAAATCCGCCAAGCCGGTTTTCGCGTGGCAATTTTTCACGGAATATTCCCTTTTGGTGCAATTTATTCTGTGCCGAGATGTATAGACAGTAGACCTCAAGGTGGATTTCGGCCTAAAATCTAGGATGCACCTAAAGGATAAAATAAAATCGCTGATCCCAATAGCCCCCGAGACACTGGTCGATTCGCAAAATCGTCCTAACGATCAAGCCCTTACTCGGCAGCATACTTTAGAAACACAAACACGGTGTGCAGTAGCCTCCGAGAGTCAGGTCGGGTGCAGCCGACCGAGCTAAGGATTGTAATCTCCTCGAAAACTGTATTGCACTTTAAATTTTCTGCATTGAATCGTCAATGCAGTAGCCCCCAAGACTTGGGTTGGGCAACATGGATGGCCATAGGATCGTATCTCCTCGGGAACTGGTTCAGCTTCGTTGTGTATTTCGCCATCACCGGGGTGCAACTCGGCAAGGAAGATGCCGAACTGTGGATCGAAAAAGATATTTCCAGAGTAGGATTACCACACAGGACACCTCAACCAACATGACGTCCTGCCTCCTAAGACAATAACATACAATAAGTTAAGAGTGTCATAAGCTCAGAAAACAAAAACAAAATGATGTAAAAAACTTTACGTGTGAATTAAATCAAGTTTTTTGGTGCCAATCCGAAATTGCTCTTAAAATTAATTTGTGCTTCGGTCGTGCTTTAGCATGATACGTCCGATCTCCGGGCTTCGAGTGGGCTAGTCTTCGGCTTCGGCCACCTTCTCTCGAAGGCGGAGTGCTTCTCTGGCCAATTTAGCGAACTAAACTCGAGCGGCATATAGAGAAGCCAAGCTATCTGGCTATTTTACCGTGAACTTGAGCCAGAAAAAGTAGTAAAAAAAGACTTTGCAACGACTAAGAAGCAAAACACTGATTATAAAATGGCACACACAAGTTTAACAGCCCCGATTAGCTTTAGTAAATAGAGTGTTTTTAACATTTTTAACAAACAACGATTTTGTTTTACACGAAAATAATGCCTAGTTGAACCAAACAAATTTGAATTTTCAATTATTATTATTTTTAGCATGAAAGCGACTTAGTTGGTTTTTTGTTTCGGGCATTGATAACACGGTCCGAGCTTGCGGAGGGACGAGGTCCTAGCCGCCAAGTTGGTCCCGAGGAGCTCGGTCTAATGAAGTAACGATATGACACGGTTGTTGTGGTGAGGCAAAGCCCTAGGTCCAGCTGAGGAGATGCAGCATGTCGATAGGTTATGTTGGAGCCTCCAGAGTAGGTTGATGAAGCAATGGAAAAGTCACCGGGTTGGCAGAGGTGAAAGACCATGTCGGTGTGGCGACATTAGAGCCCTGACGTCGGCGTCGTGGACATCAGCTTGATGAAGCGACAAGGAGGTGATGCCGACGCATGACAACATTTGTGACGTGGTGATGCTAGCTTGATGAAGTGACCGTGCAGCGATGCTGGCGCGCCTGACCCGTGCAATCTATGGGGTGACGATGTTGTCTTGGCCTTCACGATGACAAACTGTTGGCCAGCTTGTCGAGGTGGCGGTACGACGTGGATGACGTCGGCTAGATGAAGCGACGACGTGTCTGGCACGGGTCGGCATCCGTGGAGCAACGAGGTCGGACCGTTTTAACACCGACGCGATGGTGAATAGAACCTCGAAAAAGGATGAAAATTGATGGCACGTGTTTGAGATCAAAACACAATATCTTTAAAAAAAATCCTCCAAGAAAGACGTCTGCTAACCTGTTCATGAAAAAGATGAACTTGGGTTGGATTTGTTTTTGCACAGAAAACAAATTAGAAAATTAATGCACTCCTAGGGCTCATCCCGGAGGTTAAACCATCGGATCGAGCTGAAATTTTGAGGATTGTTGAAGTAGCAATTCCGCAGCAGATGAACGGCTGGATCTTCCAAAGGATGTCCAAGATAGCTGCAGCGTGTCTCACCCTGAAGTCGCGTGGATTTATGCCCAGGCCCGACAAGGCTTTAGTATATCGGCTATTGCCGGAGATTCCTACATCGAATGCAATGAAATTTTATGGGGCCGTTGTAGACTCAATTCCACACAATTCTACCAAAGCAATAGTCAAAGCATTGCTCGAGGAGGCGCAGACGTCGAAATCGTATCCGCTTTCCAGAAAATTCGGTTGAGATCGAAGTTGATGTTGATGAAGACATTCATCCGATCTTGACAATCCGACATGGGGTGTGGTCCTCGACTTGGCCGAGGTGACCAATTGAGTCAGCGAAGAAGATGGTGGCACCGAGGACGAAGATTCGTTCCGGTACATAGATCGCGTCAGAACCGATATGAATTCCCATCATGCCACGGTAGCTGCGCAGCAGGACTTGTATGGGCCACCAATGATGGAGTCGTATCCGGCAGATCTTGGGTAAGGGATCCCGAGTTGGTAGCCTTGGTACAATGGTAACATGACAGAGAGGGGACACGATATTTACCTAGATTCGGGCCCTCTCGAAGAGGTAAAATCCTACATCCTACTTTGTTTGTATTGATTATGGATGATATACATAATACTGGTTGATCTACCTCGAGATTGGGTATGAATGAGCTGGTCCCAATATGAGATAATCTATTGACTAGCCTAGTCTCGGTTTATATAATGTACCAAAGGCCTAGGATAACAGGAGTCCTAGTCGGCTACGTTAGAGGAGAGGAGTCCTAGTCGGCTATGTCAGAGGAGAGGAGTCCCTATCTTGTATGCCAAGTCTTGTGAAACCTTCCTCGTATGTATCATGGGCCTCCACGGGGTCCTCGGCCCAACCCTCTTGGCCGGGACACGACATGGTGAGTACCCTCTAGTTCATACACGATCTCGAGATAGATTAACATGTACTATGTACCCTATCCACAGTCAATACAAATAAAACAAGACGTAGGGTTTTACCTCTTCGAGAGGGCCCAAACCTGGTTAACATCGATGCCCCCTTGTGTCATGTTACCATTTACATCTAGTCAAGACTATTAGATCGGGACCCCGTACCCGAGATCTAGTAGATTCAACTCTGTAACTTGGGTACATCAAAATCATGTTGAACTATACATAATTCATCTTATATTGCCGAGTAGTGTTGTTTTTCCAATCGGCATCCGATCAATCTCATCCTCCTCGCCCTGTTCACCGTTTGCATAAGAGCTTCGGAATCAGCATCCAATCAATCTCATCCTCCTCACCCTATTCACCATTTGGATAAGATTCTCGGTTGGGTTGGGTTCCCTCTCCATACAAAAGGACCAAAAAATAACAAATCTCCATGAATAGATATTTTTTAGAATGAGCTTCATGTAAAAATACACGTATTAAGCAGCATTGCTGACATTCATGATGATCTTCAGCCTAAGAGCAACTCCGACAATTCCCCTAAAACACTTCCCCTAAGAGCATCTCCAGCAGACACCTTATCGCGCGAACCTTTATAGTGAGTATAAGGGCCACGAATAACGTGTTTTGATAGCTAGTGCGGGCTGCGGCCGAACAGACCCGCAAGGCCGAACGGTAAAACAAAATATTCTAGAATATTCGGTTTTGCTATTCGGCTTTGTGGGGTCTGTTCCGCCGCAGCCGGCGCCAGCCTTCAAACCAAAAAACAATCATCCAAATTAAAATAATTATTGAAATAAATATAAACTAAAATCTAAATATTACAATACAACAATCATCCAAATTACAATAGTTATTCAAATCTAAGAATTAAACTTATAATTCAATATAAAAATTGTTCGAAATACAACAATGATACAAATCAAACATGAGTTAAATTAAATGGATGTAAAAATGGCAGGTTTTATTACTACCAATGCCTTTGCTAATGGTGCTCAATGAGATCGTGCTAAGGCTGGTGGTGGGTATTTGAGTCTTCAATTTCCCGGTATGCCTGAAGGAATGCTTGTATGCGGTCAGGTTCTCTAAATGGCTTCACATGGCTACCGACATTGTCGTAGAAGAACTCAAAGTTCATGCCTCTCTCATTTTCGATGATCATGTTGTGAAGAATGAAGAATCACACAACATGTCCTGATGTTGGTCAGGGTTCGCTTGTCCTAAAAACGAGCAAGACCATGAATAATGGCAAACCTAGCTTGCAAAACCCCAAAGGCTCTTTCTATATCTTTTCGGGCAGCCTCTTGGACCTTTGCAAATTCAGTTTGCTTCCTAGTTTCAGGTTTTCTGATGGTCTTACAAATGTAGACCAAGAATGGTAAATACCATCAGCAAGATAGTAGCCCTTTGTGTACTGATGCACATTCATCATGTAGTTGTAAGCAGGAGCATGACCACTAGCAAGTCTAGCAAACAAATGAGATCGATGCAACACATTGATGTAACCGAGAGTACCCGGCAAACCAAAGAAGCAATGCCAAATCTATAAATCCACGATGCAACGACCTCTAGCACAATTGTTGTATCACAAGACTTGCCACAATACTGCCCATGCCATGCCTTCGGGCAGTTTTTTCAAATCCAATGCATGCAATCTATGCCCTAGCATGCCCGGCCAACCTCGCTTCTCATTTGTTTCCATCAACATTTTCGTGTTTTCCTCGTTAGGTGCCCGAAGATATACAGGACCAAAGACATGGATGATCACTTTGGTGAACCTACGAACTGACTCAAGAAGATATTCGTCGGCATAGTCAGTCGGAATGCCATATGCAATCACCCGCATAGCTTCCAAGATTTTTTGTATATGCGCTAAAACTGTTAGGACCGAGAGTATATCGACCAGAGGGGGTGAATGGGAGATTCAGATTTTCTTTCGAAAGCTTTGAAACTTAACCCAAACACAGTAGTGGAATAGAGTATCGAGGGAAATGCACGGAATCAGTATTCTTCGTCTGAGGCATATTCATCGAGAAACACATTTACTACAGAACGAGCCTGATAGATAATCGGTTTAACTACAATGAGGGTTATGTAGCAAGCAATTAGATGTAACAGAATGAGACATAGCATAGCTGAAGATGATAGAAAAACAATTGAAAGGTCGCACAAGAAGAGAGTAGTACAGACCGGCAATGAAGGAATATAGACGATGATAATGAAAAGAGTAAACACTGATACACAAGATGAGGGTGAAACAAGAAGTTAAACAATCAGGTATCTTGTCGGCATCGAACAAGAATGATGACTACTGAAAGAAATACAGTAAAGACAATATAACCAGTGGTGCTTGATGGCGACAAGAGATTTGGTAGACCAGTTCACCCTTCTGCCAAAGGGCTACGTCTGGTTAGAGGGGTTGTGACTTAACACGGAAGATAAACTCTCTTCACCCTATTCTCCTTCAATGCAGAGCTGGTCAGACTCAGGTTGATTTCACTCATGGTAGATCCTTGTCGGCGATCTCCAAACCTTCGGTCGAGCTTGCGAACCACAATGACTCTTGGTTGCTGAAGATCAGGCTCGGTGAAGACAACAACTCTTCAACGCTCGAAGCCAAACCTATCCGTCTAGAGAGTGTGCAACTCTCAAGAGTAATAGGTACAAGAACTCTCGCTCAGAACTGCTATGATGCTAAACCACTGTCTAAGTTTGGGCTCTTGATTTTCTCTCAGTGGATCTTAAACTCAAATCACTCGGAGAGGGGTTGCTAAAAACAATCTTTTCAGAAATCTCAAACGGAGCAGCCAACAGACAATGTTGGAGCGGGCTGGCTATATATAGCCGCAGCCTTCCCTGATGGAAAATGATCAAATTAGACATCGGGCTCAGACAATGGCCGAACGACACGATTCCAATGGTCGGATTTTAGCACAACAATAACATTTCTTGTGAGGCAAGAAATGCTAACTCCTCGGTCCGAAACAAATCCCTTGCAGCGAAGAAGATCTCGGTCTCTTGCTGGCAAATATTTGCTTGGAGCTCAAAGAGATTTTTCTCACAACTTTCATTGGTTTGGGCTAAGCATCACAACAGATCTAAGCATTGAGAACCAATACCCCTCTTAATAGTACGGAGGTCCTATGACTCAAATGAATGAAAGAAGAAAAACTAAATGAATGCTACGTCTTCCATAGTATTCGACATCCATCACTGCGGTCAATTTCTTCCATCGACAGTACCGAATAACACGGATTTGCTTCAACAGTAAAATTTCGAGGGGTTGATTTCTTCTCATCAATCTTCTTGACTCTATCACTTCAACAAGTATAGCTCATTCTCCTCTGCAACTCAGATGTACTTCGGTGAAGTTTCTCGAAACCCAGCACCAGAGACAGTATGTTCTTCGGTTATGTATGGACTTTTTCTTTCTGTATGCACTAGCAAACAAATTAGTCCATACATGTTTCTATCAACAATCTCCAAAACACAAGGTAGGCAGATATTGCACCAACAAAAACCCTTCAAGCCCGCGGCGTTTCTCCTTTGGGTGAAAAATCGAGAATTGGCCTCACAAGCTTCTACTATTTTTACGAAGAGGGATCGGCGCATTCGATACCTTCTCTGGAAGAGGTGCAGTGGATACGTAGGTGACACCGTGAAGTAGTCTTGCATGAACATCATGTTCCCGAGATGGCGGTTGCGAGGGAGCAAAGACGACCGACGATCGATCCTCGCAGTCTCCTACTATTCCTATCCTCGAGCTCCTTCACGGCGAGGACCACCACCACCATCTGTTGCCGATTCTTCTTGAGCAGCGTTCGAATGTTCGAGTCGTCGGACAAGGACGAATCCTGGAGCAAAAGTTCGTCGCAAGGGCTCAAATCCATCTATAGATCACAACGGAGCTCGCATGAATGGAAATCGTTCGCTAAATTAAACTAGAAGGGGTAGAAAAGGACTCACCGGCGGATCCGGGGCAGGCGGCGACTCGGCGGCGATCGACCCGGGGCGGCTGGGTGCGGCAGATCCAGGGCGTCGGTGAAGCGGCGCGCCGGAATTGAAGGCGGCGGGCGGGCGGCGACGACTGCGGAATGGCGGGAGGGAACGCGCTAGATTGAAATATCCCTCCCGCCAACTGCTTTCCCACTATACAAGGCACCGACTAGGCGAGGGGGGGTGACCTATGTTTTCGCGAGTCGGGGGTAATTTACCATGCCCTTGGGTCGGGGGCGTTTAAGGTGTTTGTTCGGGCCGCTTTTTCTGCACAAAACTGTAAACTGACGTTATTTTGTAATTCGGCGTGACATAAGTGGTGTGCTAAAGATGCTCTAAAATCGGCTTTCTTGGCTTCCCGTAAGTCTTCGGGAAAGTTTTCTGCGAGCAACTTTTATCAGTTCATGTAAACTTCTTTCCCTAATTTTTTATTTGATTTATTTTTTCATTAAACAAATTTTGTTATTCCTCTAGGGCCTGCTGGTCAGTGGTGGCGGCCGTCGGCAAGCGGCGTTGGGGCGGCACGAAAAGCAGCGGTGGCACAGCGTACTCCCGGCATGGTGGCAGCGACGGTAGCGGTGCATCGTGGCAGCGACGGCGTTTGGCATGTTGCTTGTGGAAGTTTCATCGCGGTTATCTTCCCTCCAAAAAGATATAAGAAGGTCATCCTTCCATTTCCATAAATCAGCGGAGAGAAATAAGTAGAGCGTTTTGATGCCTAGACTCATCTGCACTCGGTTAGAAAAAATCGTAAAAAATTCAAAACAAATTTAAAAAATTCCAAATGTTTTTGTGTGGTAGACAATTTAATACGTGAGATGCGCTACAAATTTCATGTCATTTGGACATCTGAGCAGCTCAGCAAAAAAGATAAATCGGATCAAAACAATACATAAACAGTAAACATTTTTACGGACCCCTAATTTGTCTTTTGCTGAGAGCTGCTCAAATGTTCAAATGACTTGAAATTTCAAGCAGGTCTCACGCATCAAATTGTCTATCACACAAAAAAAAGGAATTTTTTGAATTTTTCTAGTATTTGTTTTAATATTTTTTGTCAGCACAGATGCAGATGAACTTGGGTGCAGAGATGGATTTTCGGGAAGAAATGACCTATTTTACTGGATCCTCTAAAGATAAAGCCAGTTTACGGGAACTGTTGGAGCTGCTCTAACGATGTACATATTGAGTGGGGTGAAGAGGTGCCATGACTTGAGCTTTTTTGGTCGGCAGCCTGCCTCACCCTAATGCTCTACAAGGCTCATACATGTGGGGCAGCCAAACACCATCTCAGTATCAGGAATTGCCCCTTTCAAACATACCTATGCTGCTGCCGATGGGCAAAGTCGGCATGACCATGTACGGGTGCATCTCGGCATTGGTCTTCTCCAGGTTCATCATCTACGACAAGGAGAATCTGATCAAGAGGCACACCACCTACAACAATGTCCCAGCAGGACAGAGATCAGGTGACATGCACATTTGCATGTCACCGTGTGCCTTGCAGCCGAAATTCAAATTAATATGTGCTGTGAAGATGCATGATTTTTTTCAGATTTTTTTTGTAATGTTTAAATTTGAATTTCGGCCACAAGGCACACGGTGCATGTCACATGATCTCTGTCCGTCACAGCAACCATCTCACTGTACCTATGGCATCATCATCTTGCCATTGTCACTGCTCTGAGTGTTTCAGACTCGCTAGGCAATTCTGCTTGTAGAGATGACAGTCAGGGTGCTGCCATGCCGAACGCTGATTCCAAGGAAAAAATGTGTCGATGTCCAGGGGATGGAACAGGTACGTCTGGGCTGAACAGTTTATAGTGGGAATTGTTGCAGGTTTGCAATGGAACAACTTATTGCATCGTAGATCATGAAACCTTCCTGATGATTTGACATAGTTAACTAAAACTCAGCAAGTTGGATTTAACACATCACATTTTAATCACGGAAGAAAGACTTTGAACATAATCATATATAGTTATATAGCTGAGCATACCTAGGGAACTCACGGCTTAGAAAAACTATTTGGGTATGTTGAACAACTTTACATGATAATCAGCACTCGGGCCATATCTGACTTGCATTCTCCCGACTTGAGAGACAAATGCAATGCATAGTGAGGAGAACCGGAGATACATTCACGAACTGGTCCTATAAATGTCCATTCATGATAAATACAAGGAAAAAGGGACGGAAGAGCGGTCAGCCAGATTGAACCCAATGCACTGACATACACCATCCAACTGTGGTTCGCCAAATTTCCTCCTAAGAACTCACCTCCCGCCAGAACTTACACAGTCCAAAAGCATTTCAAAGGCAGAATGAGCCGCATTGTCCTCTACCACCCTACGGGCTACCACAACCTGCATCGCGCCGACAATCAAGTAATCTGAAAAGTCTTAAGGGAATAATCAAGATGAAACAACCAACAAGATGGAAGAATGACATACCTATCACACATCTCAATACTTATCAAGCTCTAACATGATCTGTTCAGTGAGTAATTCCAAACTATGATGCAGTGGCGGGAGAAAGACTACCTTAAGCAAATGATGATTGCCTGCAGGAAAATAACGACTCATCAGGAAAGGTTGAGGCTCGTAAAGGATTTTTTATTTTTATTTTGAGGGAAAGCCACCATGGTGACTTCATTCAAATGGAATAAAGTTGCATCGTTTGCCAATTGCCCAAATATTACATCAGGTGGTTCATGTTGCCACAGAATAGCACCAGAACTCTTAGAAATAGGATATAGTTTTCATACCATGTTTGTCGACATCGAACAGCCTCTTGGCGAACAGCCCTTTTCTTATCATCAAGAGCCTTGATTGCTGCTTGTAGGACCTGCAAGAATATACCATTCTGCAATGAGTTCTCTTTTATTCCTTCAGAAGGAAACATTTTCTTACTTGACAACAGTTGCGATATTAAGACACCCTAAGTTCCTAATAACAACAAGAAATTAGTCATAAGTTAGATATATACCATCTCAATTATCCATAATGTTCTAAAGTGTGCAGTTAAAACATGAGACCTAATTAGCTCCACCAATAAGGGGAGTGCTATCCATGATTAACAAAAAGCACAGTATAATAATAACTCAATGTCTTAAAGGTCGTATTGTGTGCACATTCTCAACAACCATCTGCATAAATAGAAAAATGACCTGTGATCGCATGCGATAAACTTTTGAGTGGGGAAAGCTAGACATGGCAACAAAACATTGCAAGGCAGTCTCCCGAACAACCTACAGGAGAAAGGAAAAAGGTTGTGAAAAATGCTGATCTTACAAGTGGAACAAGTGAACTGAATATGAAAAACTCGTAAGTACCATCATGTGAGGATAGGAAACAAGTTGTGCAAGTACACTGATAATGATGCGGATATTTTCCACAATGCATTCTTTGCCTGCATAAGACAAACAAGATTTAGCGCCCGAAGAAAGAAATAGCATCAGGAATTTAGTACTTCCTCTGTCCCAAAATAAGTGACATGGTTTTAGTTCAAATTGACAGAGGTAGAACGCAGCATACACCAGTCAAATTTACATAGTAAACAAAAGAAAATGAACTGAATGGATGCATCAATGCATGCACATCAAACACAATTTATTGAATTAATGGCTACTAAGTAGGAACTTATGGAAGTAATTGAGTAAAGTAAATGATATCACCTTTTTCATCCATCAGCATTCCAGATAAAACAAGCAACAAACTATACACTAGATCTTTATCCTGAATATCCACACTCAATTTGGCTAAGATATCAATCATCACGAGCAAAATCTGAAAAAACAATTAGTTAAGCAATTGGGCAATTAGTATGCTCTGATCCGACAAAGGTTGTGCATGCTTCAATCAAGAAGTAATTAACCTGATGGGCTTCTGTTATAACTGCTGACACTGGAGCATTGGTAATAATATGTCCGAATGCTCGATATATCACCAATCTGCAGTAGGTGATATTTTTCAGTTGCTTCAAGGCATTTGACAAATAAAAAAATCACTAAAATCACAGGATCAGTTCATCAAATGAACTAAAACTGGCATCAGACCATCACTTAGCTATACAATATTTTTAATCAAAATACACTTTTCTCTAAAATATAAATCATGATGATAAAAATTAATGAGGAAAAGCACAATATGGAACTAAATTAGGGGCCAGTTCTTTTGGGTGGCTTAAAAATTAAGCTGCCTCTCCCCAGCTTAAAAAATAAGCCACCCTCAAAATTTGTTAATGCTTATTAGTAATCCCATAACAAGCTCAGAAGCCCCAATGAATGAGGGAGGCAGTTTATGGAAAAAGCTGGGGAGGAGGCGGCTTATTTTTTAAGCCGCCAAAAGAACTGGCCCTAAATAATGTGATGCAACCTAGTCCTGAGGTTACAAAATTGCAGTATTCAACTGATGTGGCAACTCAAATGTCTTTTTCCTCCAAGGCACACATAGTATAAAAAATTCTTTGACTTCTAAACTCGTGCCACGGTTCAGTTTGGCTTGCTATCATGAAAAAGTTACATTACCATCTTGATATCCGAAACGGTGTCATCACATTGCTTTCTTTTCGCTTACACGTATAATGTGAACAAAGGTATGCAAAGTCAGAGTACACAAATAAACTAAGCTGAACCCTTGGGAATTTCACAGAGGACGAATCAAAACTAAATGCACAAAAGTGTCCAAGCTAATTGATAGAACAGATATGTCCACATATAAACTAAGCTAAACCCTTGGGAGATGCTGCTGGTGCATAGGCAAAGTAACAGAAACATGGTATACAAATGTGTATGGTTCAAATCAATACAAGATATAATACAAAGCGATGAGAATGTTGATACCTACTTTGTTGTCAGCTCAGAGGTCTCCTTAAGTTTAGAGAGAAATATTGGCATCAGTATTGAGAAAAAACGCTGCTTATACAAAAACTTTATTCTTGCATGGAACTTTTTATTTAGGCAGACTTCTGAATCACCCATCATCACATGGAATGCATCAGCTGCAGCTGTTGCTAGAGAAGCATCTGATGAGAGGCATTTAAGAAGAAACAATGAAATTTCCTTCACTTTCTCATCTCCTCTCATAAGCAATCCTTTGCCAATCCATGCCAAGCCACATAAGATATCAATCTTTGAACCTATGCTTCCAGGCAAGCTGTCTGAGAAGTTAGCATTATCCAAAGTGGCAGCAGGAGAGCAAGACATCTTCAAATTGCTGCTGGGTAATACAATTGAGAAACATCCCCCAAGAATAACATCAAGTATTTTATCCAGCTTAATCTCGTGTGAGAACTCTGAATTCTGTAGATATTTATTGAAAATAGAAGCTAATGCATGAGCAGCTGGTATATGCCCATTCAGTAGAAAGACCGAAAAGAGGTTAATCATCATCATCATTTCTGGTACAGGTGTTTGAGGCCAAAGACCAACTATGACTGATGAAAGCATACACACAAGAGCTGTATCTTGAACAGAGTGTGCAGGAACTAACTCGTCAACAGACAAAAGATGGCGTGTTAATGCTTTCACTGGGAGAGACAGCATCGATGATACTATACCGCATGCTTTCTGAACAATCAACGACTGTTGTTCCTCTGTGCAGACTCTGACTAATAACTTCATTCCCATCATTAGTGAGTCAAGAAGACCCTGAGAGAGAAAAGTGAGTGTTCCATGATTACACAGTACAGATTTATGCGTCACATGCCAAATATATACCTAAGAACCAGTAATTCAACTGCATTAGCAAAAAAAATAATCAGTTTGATGGAGCTTCACCTGTGATATGATTCGGTCCAGAGTAACCAAGTCCCCAATCTCATCCCAGAGACGCAGAGCAAAGCTCAAAGCAAGTTCATTGAGACCACCGGAAGTAAAGAACCTGCCATAATGGAGATGGTTACTCAGAGAGAAGATGATATTTGGCTAACATATATCCTGTCAAAAGGCTAGTACAGGGCACAGGTACCAAGCATGCCACCAGTAACATTTTTCAGCTATCGAATTGGTCAAGTATGTGCAACCTTTTTACAGTTAGGTTTGCACAAACTGAGAAAGATGTTTCAAGATTACAGACTAATCGTAACCCATGTTTGTTGATACAGCAATACATACTGGAATGCAAAGTTGGCATACCAAGGAAGGAGACGACTAGAGTAAAAATCAATCAGACAGGTTACATAGTCCGCACATTCTATACTTCCATTAACCTGCAGGATCAATAAAACATTAGTTTGGTTGCTTATAAAATGCAATTTGCAGGAAATAAGAAGACAACAGGGGGATTCGTTACAGGCCTGAGAGATATTTGTGATGACAGTTTCTTCAAGTGATCTGGCAACCCTTAACATATAGTTCACACTAGCGGTGCCAACTTCAAAACATGCTTCAAGTCTTAGATTCAGAGGCATCGATGCATCACAAGATTCAGCCAAACGAATTATCTTGTCGACAACAATTCTATTGTAAACCATTTCTCTTTTAGAAGCATGTAATTCCACAGCAGATGAGCCAATGCTAGTCAATGTTTTCAATGATAATCTCCACAAATGTGCATTTTCATACTTGCTTGTAATTACTAAGGTAAGCATCAGCAAAATATTCTCATAAGCATTTTCCAGTAGAAGTGAACATTGTTCCGGGATAGTTGCAAGTATCAGCAAACCCTTCACTGCAAACAATTTATAAGAAACAACCATATTAGGATAGACAGATTGATCCTCAATGATTCTAAAGAAGCACTGAAATTCAACAAGAGAAAAATAAAAATTAAGAGTCCATCAATTAAATATTTGGAACTAAAATATGACCTTGATGAATAAGGTAGACCATATAGACTAGAATCTCCAGAAATGGCTAAAGAGTTATTGACAAATAATATGTAGACTGAAAGAGCACGGCTATGGACAGCATGTCTATTTGCAAACCAGATGCACGACCTTTTGTAATGAGGAGTTCTCTTAAGCAAAATCTACAAGCATGGATTAGGAAAGTTCAGATAGTTGTGAGTTTGTGACAGCGCCTAATAGGTGCATGTTGTCTTACAAAATGTGGTATGTAGCAAGTCATAATTAAAGACTTCAACATACCAGCAAACGAAATACATTCTTTTCTGACTGCTGACTGGGTAGGCTGAGAATCAATAGTCAGCAATTTTCCGAAAAGATGGATGATTTGATCCAGCTTTTCCTCTAAGATAAGCCACCAGGACTCCTCTGCTGGGACGCCTTCTCGAGATGCAACAGCGACTTCTCGGCAGGATGAAAGCATTTGAACAGATAAATAGAGAGCTCCATAGTTAATAGAAGCAGGAGATGATCCATTGGCGATGCTCAGGTGTTGAGAATCAAAACCAGCTGAGTTTCCCAAAATATCCACCAAGCGTTTAAAATGTGCTTGAAAAACTCTAGTGCACAAATATGTAGATGACCCAGCAAGAATAGAAACGACACTTCCAAGGGCTTGCAGTGAACTACCGATGGAGTTCTCTTCAGTTGTTACAGAATGGATGTTATTCACAATATCCTCATCCAACAAGATCAAATTGATGAAAATATCTCTATCCGAAGAATGTATATATGTAACAGCAGTCTTCAAGCAATGTTCAGCTTCTGATATTATTTGATTCTTATTATTCTCTGCATCTTTAGGTGACCCTGATGATAAAAGTTGATCTGAAGAAAGGCTAAAAAGTACTTCTTTCAACTTAAACCAAATAGCTGATGCGTGTGTAACCATTCTATCAGCTCCATAGCAGTGAATGCAATTGTCCAAATATTTCAAGGAATCAAGCTGTACAAAATACTAACATGTGAATTTTTAGCAGAAAATCAAAGAGGTTATTCACTTTGTTAGATTGATGAACTTGAAACATTAAGATAAGTTAAAACTGCTGACCTTTGCTAATGGAAGATCGGAAGAAAGTTTATCTAGAAGCAATGGGATGGCAAAGGGCTCGAAATATGGACTTGTACAAAAGGCATGCTGCAAATATTTAAACAGGTTGTTAACCACACAAGTAAAATAATAGAAACATGTTTTCATTTAGAAGTATGATAAGGTGATATAACACACAACTCCATAGTCGCATTTGACAAATAATTATAGCGCCGAGCCATATGTTCAGTTCAAAAAATTGAATGGTCTTTGAAATAATCTATCAGGTAAAATACTAAGGTCATACCATCAATGCCCTAGAAAGTTCGTCTCTTGTAACACCTAAATTATCACCGGCTCCCTGCACATATACATGATACCATATTGGAGAAAGGAACGTCAAGAACTAATTAAGTTGCAGAATGACATACACACGAAAATGTTTTGGAAGCCACGATAGTTCATCAACATACATGTGTGAAGTAAACAGGAAAATATTTGCTCAGAATCTCAAAAAGGTCACTTGCAAATTGGTCTGCGATACCAGATGGGTCTGGGAACAGCTTCATGACAACTTCCACCACATGAAAAGAAAGCTTCAAGCACTCTGGGTCTTTTTCTTCATCGATTGATTGACAGATCCAGTATAGCAATTCATCATCCTGGGCATACAGATTAAACTTGTGTTGGTAATGAACACATGATTGAATAAATCCAGGAGAGGTGTAAATAACCAAACAAAATAATATATAAAACCAGCCTCCATGACAGAGGTTGGAAATGAAGATTCATCCATTCTAGAATACTTGTACACCACCAAACTACCCATATCAAGTATCAACTCTACCTCTATGCTTGATTTATTACCTTATTTTTCTTCCAATAATATTGGAAGGTTGTCACACTTTACCCCAAGCATGATAACATCAATACGCAAGATTTGGTCAACAGTACAGAGCATTACATAATGCAACAGATACCATATGCTTGCCAGATAAGGAAATGCAAACACATCAAGAAATAATCACGACGATACAAAAAATCACTCCCTCCATTTCACTATAATTATCCAGTGTGCAAACCTGGGAGGCACCAATTTAAGTACTATTTGATACTCCCTTCGTTCCAAATTACTCATCGCAGAAATGGATGTATCTAGAACTAAAATTCATCTAGATACATCCATACCTGCAACAAGTAATTCGGAACGGAGGGAGTAGAATTGAACAATGTTTAACCCAGTTGGATAGACATACTACTACTCTATGTAATGGGAATGGGTATGGTCTTATTACAATGAATATTACTTAACTTTCGGCGCCTCCTAGATAGACGCGCCGAACATACACAGTTAACTAGAGTTGGTAACATGTTAGAAGTTAGAACATGCAAGGGGTATGGTTAACATGTAGGACTAACTTAATGATAACTACTAATACAGTTTTGAGATGATGGTGTGATCCATAGTTGTCCAGAGAGTAAGTATCATACCATTGTCTTGACAGCTTCTGGGTAGTGATCAAGTATCCAGCTAAAAATTTCAAAGCACATCTAGAAAGAAAAGAGTGATGAAAAATCGATCAATAGATAGATTAAATCTAACTTTATTTAAGCATATTTGTGCTGAAGATTCAAATCAACCTTGCGGTCAGCAGCTGCAAGTGACTGTACTTGAACATCAGCTATGAAAGCCTCAACTAGTCTTTTGACATCAGCAACCATAATAGTGCCAACAGATGATTTTCTGTGCAATAGAGCCAAGCATCCAACAAGAGCTCCCCGCAGTGCTTGCCAATCCGACTGAAGCCAAAAACGAAGTTCACGAGTAATGAGAGAAGGGTGGCCAATTTGTCACCATAGGGTAAAGATCACCAAAGCAATAGCATGGCACTAAACAAACGTTGCAGTTTAATAGGAGCTATGGGTCTTCTGAAGAACAATTTGCTTCACTGGATATTTTCTTGAGACAAAAACTTCGTAATAGAGAACTAAAAGGCTATACCAACATTATAATGTTATAGTGTCAAAAATGGTCTTGCATTTTGGGACGGAGTACATCTCTGTAGGGAGTGAGAATTCTTTGCAAAGTATTACTGGAGTCAAATTTAGGGGTAGTCTAACTTAATATGAATTGATGACTATATGTAACCTAGGACCGGGCTCATTGCTAACTTTCTTCTTTAATTAAATATAAAGCCCAGGTGAACTGCTTATATGCCACCTAAGTCATCGCTTATTTGGAGATATCAAATTGAAGAAGTTGCAACAATATCCCACTGGCCTGCTAGGTAAAATGATGACATATTGGGGTTGCAACCCGTTGGGATACGGTTGGAGCCAAAATATTGGCTAGCCAGTTGGCAAGACAAATCGGTAGCCAATTTTTGGGCTTGTCCAAACATTGGCAAGCCAAACTTTGGAATTATACCAAGCAGCCCAAGTCTTTCTTATGTCAAATCAAGTTACTGACAATATTTGATCTTAACTGGATAGAACGGCCAAATTCACTCTTGTGCGCAACGTTTCGAACAATTGTTTTTCACAAAAATTGAACAGCTTGGATACATGTAAGCCATACAAAAATAAAACTTAGAAATCTGAAACCTAATACCTACCCATATTCAGTCATTTGTATTCCACAACAGGGAGCTTAGTATTGCTAAAAATTCAACCTTGGAATCAAAGATGTGGCTGCCATAAACATGTAATCATTAGTTTCTAGAGTGTCATGGCAAAGACAGAGTATACTGGCCTATTTAATCTGGGCAAAGAAGGCTGTGGTGTAAGAACTTTAATAAGTCAACATTACTACAGCCATTAGCTTCCCCAGATTGATGACCTTATTCCCAAGGGTTTTTATCTCACTCTATGTTACAATTACAATAAGGACACAAGACCAGAAGGTAAGATTTGCTATTTAGTTCAGGTGTAAATGGGAACTCATAAGACTAGTGTTTGAGAAACTGTGTATGCACTTCAAAAGTCAAATAACCATGATGCACAAAGTCAAACTTACCAATCTTGATATAAAGAAGTCTGACAATGTTGTGATGGCATTGACATCTAACCATTTAAATGAAATGTGAGACATGATTTGCCCCAGAAGCAGTATTCCTGCAAAACAAACAGAAGCATATCCTTAACAAACTGCAGGGAACTATGCATGTACCAGCAAAAGATTATGACGCTGAACTTAAATCTATTATGCAGAAATGACTTTGCAGAACAGAAAATGAAAAACAATGGTTGCAAAAGGTTTTTCTTTATCAACAATGTAACCATCCAAGAACCAATAAAGTGTTGTGCTAGCTACCGATGTGCGGACGTACGTGGATGTGTCTCTCTATTGCACAGTACGACTTTACATTTTTCAGTAGAAGAAATCCACAATAATCTTCACTGAAGAAAGAAAGCTTGACTTATGGATTTTTTCGAACTGTGCTAACAGTGAAGAGCAACTATCACCTGTATAGCCTTAAAACTTGGCATAGACCGTAACTTTACTTGCATTATCAAATTTGCAAATTTTCTAACAATGCATGGGAGGAAAAGATATGAAATGAGGGGTAAAAGAAACCTCTTGCTCTAACAATGTGGTCTGTTGTCGTCAAATACATGTCCATCTTAGACACCTGAAACGATACCACCAACAAGATCTATAAAGAACTACCCTCCTTAGCCAAATCATGGAGCAAAGTGTATGATCTCCGAGAAACCAGGACATACCAAATCGAAGAGCGTCAGCTTGTCCTTGTTGACCAAGGCTGCAAGAGCATCCACGCCCGCAGACTGTTGCACACCACATAACAACAGCATTAGCGTCCACAAGAAACTAAAATAACAAAGGAGAGCGTGTATCATCAAGCATACTAAGCTACGCAATGACAACATTTGCCCCATGTATTAAGCAAATAGCAGTTTGTACCAAATTGTGTTAGAAATACAGAAGCCTCTGCAACACTGGAGCTTGTGTCAGTGAAGCTTATAGGTGCTGCCCGTTAGCTAAATTCTTATGAGAAAATCGCACAATAATTACATATGAAGTGAATGAGACTCCGTCAATTGTTAAGCGGGTGTATATTCCAAGCGAACCATGCGAGCCAAAAACAGAATTTATGAAGCAGAAGGCACCGAAGGCCTCAACAGTAATAGGGGATGGGGATGGGGAGGGGAGACCGTACGTGCTGGGCGGGGGAGCGGGAGACGTCAACGAAGGCCTCAACGTGGGGGACCCACTCGCCGGCAGGGACCTTCGCCATTGCCGCCACAAGGTACGAGCCGTGGCCTTGAAGCCTCGCTTCCGCTTCCAGGGTTTAGGGTTTTGCTAGTGAAGGAGACGGGGCGACGGAGGAGGCGTACGGGGAGGCGGATGCAGCAGGCCCGCAGCGGCGGCGGGTGGAGGCGGCCGGCGGCGGTGGCGGTGGCGGTGGCGGTGGCGGCGGCGGTAACCTAGCGTGCGTGGAGACACTCCTCCGCCAGGCTGCGTGCGTGCTTTTGGCCTCTCTTTTTTTTGTAAGGGGGCGTGCGTGCTTTCGGCTGAATTTGGTCACGGGGTGAGGCTCAGACAGTCAGACCTGGCCAGATGGGCCGGCCCGGCCTGGCCTAAACGGGCCAGGGACGGCAGAGCCCACCCAGGCACGCCTAATAATATGCGGGTCGTGCTGGGCAGGCCCTCCGGCACGTTTAGCCCACTAGGCCCCCTGATTTTGGGATGTTTTGGGCCTATCTGGGCTTCATAGGGCTAATATATAAATAAAATCTAGTTCCTCAAAAAATTCTAAAAAATAAAAAGAGTAATCGGGCTGTGTCGTGCTGCCCGGCCTCGCGGGCCACGTGTCGGGCCAGGACCACCATGGGCCGGGCACACAGGCTATCCGGACAGCATGCTAAGACCATCCCATTTGGCCACGTTTGGTCAGACTCTGCATACAACCCGATACGCGAAGCACGAAGCCCAAACCCATATAGCCCGAACCTGAAAGACCTGAGCACTTTCTTGGGTGTCAAATCCAAAAACCTTTGAATTTAAAGATACCTCAAACTTATGGAAAATCCTATCTGCCACATTTTGCGGCAAATTGTCAAATTGTCAACCTACCGCACACCCTATCGGTCGAATAGGCCGGACCAGCTGTGTGTGTGACAGCATCGGTTTTGTGAACCTTCTGGTTGGTTCTTGGTTTGGGAACTTTGTAGAAGGTTCCTAAACCGGTTTCTTTTTTTCTGTTTTTTCATTGTTGTTTTCGTTTTTATTTTTCCTTTTCTTTTTCATTTTTTCCTTTCCTTTTTCTTTTTTTCCTTTTGTTTTCTGTTTTATTTTTCTCGTTAATACTTTTTTTGTTTTTTTTTGCCTTTTATAAGTTTACTTTTATTCCTTATTCTTGTTTCAAGTTTCATTTTCTTTTTTTTTAAGATTTCATTTTTCGAAAATTGTTGGGAAACTTAAAAAAATGTTCGTGCTTTTAAAAACAGTCAATATTTCAAAAAATACTGAGCAGACATTCAAAAAAGTTTTTCTTTTTTTTTTCTTTGACAAGAGTGTAGCTGGCAGGACATTGATACTGCTTTCGATGCATGCCGTCTTTTTCATGCATACGTTGCTGGTCCTTCCGTGTCTTCGATGTATCTTTTGTCTTCCCGTACACGCCCAAGAAGCCTAGCAGATTCACGCAAAGATTATTCGCCACGTGCATCACGTCGATTGTAGAGCGAACCTCTTCCATTTCAAAGAATAGATTGTCTGTCAGGATCCTTTTCAAAGATTACTTTTAAATCCTTGACCATATCAAATATATCATCACCAGTACGATGGCGAGACTTCTTCCGATGATCCGCCTCACCTTTGAAATGCTTGTCTTTCTTTCTTAAGAGATGCTTGATCGGAAAAAATCAACGATGTCCCAGGTACACATTCTTCTTACATTTATCTAAATATATACTTTCGGTGTCATCTAAACAGTGTGTGCATGCATGGTATCCCTTGTTCGTCTATCCTGAAAGGTTACTAAGAGCAGGTCAATTATTGATGGTTACAAACAGCAACGCTCGTAGGTCAAATTCATGTTGTTTGTGCCCATCCCACACACGTACACCATTTTTGTTCTACGGCTATAAAAGGTCTTCAACTAATGGCCTTAGTTACACATCAATGTCGTTGCCGGATTGTTTGGAGCCTTGGATGAGCACTGGCATCATAATGAACTTCCGCTTCATGCACAACCAAGGAGAAAGGTTATAGATACATAGAGTCATAAGCCAAGTGCTATGATTGTTGCTCTGCTCCCCAAAAGAATTAATGATATCTGCACTTAAACCAAACCATACGTTCCTTGCGTCATCTGCAAAGTCTCGATTGTTCTCCACTGCGACCCATCAGCGGGTACTCTTAATTTCCCGTCTTTCTTACGGTCTTCTTTGTGCCATTGCATCAACTTGGCATGCTCTTTGTTTTGGAACAAACGTTTCAAGCATGGTATTATGTGAGCATACCACATCACCTTGTCAGGAATCCTCTTCCTGGGACACTCGCCCTCAATATCACCAAGGTCATCGCGGCTGATATTATAGCACAATGTACCGCATACCAGGCATGCATTCAAATTCCCGTACTCCTCACCGCGGCAGAGGAGGCAGTCATTAGGACATGCATGTATTTTCTGCACCTCTAATCCTAGAGGGCAGACAACCTTCTTTGCTTCGTACGTGCTGTCGGGCAATTCGTTATCCTTTGGAAGCATCTTCTTTAACATTTTCAGCAACTTTTCAAATCCCTTGTCAGATACACCATTCTCTGCCTTCTATTGCAGCAATTCCAGTGTGGTACCCAACTTTTTCTTGTTATCTTCGTAATTTGAGTACAACAATTTCTTGTGATCCTCTAACATGCGCCGCAACTTTGATTTCTCATTTTCACTTGCGCAGTTTCTCTTTGCATCAGCAATGGCCCGACCAAGATCATCAGCGGGCTTATCTGATGCCTCTTCTTCAGCTTCTTCCTCCATTGTAGTACCATCGTATTCAGGGAACCCAGGATAGCTGTCATCCTCCTCCTCTTCTTCATTCTCTTCCATTAGAACCCCTCTTTCTCCATGCTTGGTCCAACAGTTATAGTCGGACATGAAACCAGACGTAAACAGGTGGACGTGAATGACTCTTGAGCTAGAGTAATTCTTATCATTCTTATAGGCAGCACATGGACAACACATAAAACCACCCCACTTGTTTGCCTCAGCCGCAAGCAGAAAAGTATGCACGCCATCAATGAACTGGGGAGAACGTCGGTCATCGTACATCCATTGCCGGCTCATCTTCATTACACAACACCGGAAAGACCAAATTAATACAAGTTCATATATAAAATGCATACATGCTTATCCTATATACTTAAGAAGTTGATCCCCACTACAACTATTTATCTCAACATGTAGCATATCCACCTCAGCAATCTTGCCATATCATCATCTTCAAACATACATGCGTGCCACATCATGCGTTCCGTTTCCAAAATTGTACGCAACACACAGAACACTAGCACTCTCGTGCGTTTTATTTTCAGCCTTAAGCCACTGATGGCTGCAACGCTTCCTGTCCCCACATCCTGCACCCGTTTCTCTGACCTCTCGCTCTTCATTATGTTTTTTAACAAAGAGATAAATGCGTACAGAAGCCCCAAAGAAATGCTACTCATTAAGGCAAAAAAAAGAACAGGTCATATCTTTTCAATTCATCTCCCTTCCGGCATTGTACAGCCGCTCCACAACACTTTCGTTTCAGCTTCCATCTCCTTATAAATTGAATAACGAGAAGGAGAAGCCACCAAGGCTGGGACGCCTGTGTACCTTGCCACCAGTTCGCATGTCTAAGATATTTCCCCTTCCATATGTGCAATAATCTTTCCATGTCCTTCCTTTTGTAGAATCGTATGTGAAAGATCTCCGAGAAAGAGCCACTCGCAAATCCATTACAGAGAAGACTGAAGTAAGTTCCTACTAGATTTTATCCCCCAAAATACGTCACTCTAATAGTCTATTTTTTTACTCGAGATTATTATTCACCGCTACCTGGTTGCATATTCTCACTGTTTCTTCTCTTGCAGTATTTGTAACCTATCCTTTTTTTTCGCCACATGCAAGCTTCTCATGATCTACCTCCCTTCTTCCTATTCCCAAATCAGGAATTAGCCATCACTAGGTTGATCAACTTTAATTATGGCCGAGATCATTTCATGATGATCCAGTACGTGCATGTATCTACATGAATGAATACTCTTCTCTTTTGAAAAAATTATATTTGCTTCTTTGCCATGCATTATCACTAATGAAACAGTACTTATCCTATAGATGTAGTGACAAATTTGTTCTATATTCCTTGCACTAATGGCCCGCCGTGCAACTGCACTCCAGAACAACTCTCATTTGGTTACGTTTGCTTCAGTTTCATATGAACTTCGATATTTGCACTAATTGTTAGCATAAAACACTATCATGATTTGTTTATTCCGCACTCCATCAATATTTCTATTCATCGATACAAAATTTCCGCAGCAACGCGCGGGGTATCATCTAGTTCTCATAAAACAACATACAACTATCTAGCTAAAGCATTTAAATGCAACAACAAATGCGATCAAGATCGCAACTAATGTAACAATTGATCCAACATCGTAGTGATACCAAGCCTCTTTATTAAAGGCATATTTTCTAATCTTTCTAATCTTCAAGCACATTGCATCCATCTTGATCTTGTGATCATCGACGACATCGGCAACATACAACTCCAATTTCTTCTTCTGTTCTTCAATTCTTTTCAATTTTTCTTTCAAATACTCGTTTTATTTTTCAACAAAATTTAACTTCTCGACAAGAGGGTTGGTTGCAATTTCTAGTTCACATACCTCCTAGATAAAAATAGTTATGTCAACTTGATGGGCATAATTGTCATAAACATGAAGTGCAACAAATAGTTATCTAAGAGAATATACCACATCTGAATCATAAACCGAACGAGGGTCAACGGCGACGGATATCAAGACCATGGCACTATGTATAACAAACTATCATACAAGTAAGAAAATTATACAAGTAACTATCTAAATCATACAAAATAAGATGGACTCACCAAGGTGGTGCCAGAGACAGGACGTTGCGGGTGATCGACAGTGCTTAGGACGGGGATGGGAAGGCACTAACACTACAAGAAATATGTCAAGTTGCAACCATCACTATTGGTCGCTGAATGGCCATGGGTTTTCATTTGAGACCTTTTTGCGACCAAAAACAGATAGATGGTCAAAAGCTGGCCGCCATAAATTGAAATTAACGACCTTATTTGTGATATGTAAAAGGTCGTTGGTTCCACGACCAAATTTTTGGTCTCTGGTAGTCTCCCCAGGTCACTTAGGATCCAGCGTGGAAAGCTGACGTGGATAAGAATCAGCCCAGTCCAATTCAATGTTTTACATGGGTCAAGCCCAACAATTCAACCTATTTGTATTTTTTCTGTCAATTTTTGGTTGGATTCATGGGCCAAGCCCAATATTGCAGCCTTTTTATTGTTGGGCCATGGCCTTCTTTCCACCAATTGATTTTCTATTTTTCAATCATTTTATTTTAGAGCTGGTCCCACTAGTCAGATGGGTCCCACATGTCAAAAATTTCAAAATTTCTCAGATTATGTTCATAAGTGGGACATAAATTGGTACCGCTGGTCAAGTTTCCATTTCACATCTTTTCAACATACATAATCACTATTTCAAATAGGACGGGACAAATATAATTCATCAAATAACACTACATTAGTCTTTTACAATCTGTTACAATATTACAATTTACAGTCTACTATAGAACCAAAAAACTCTTTGCTAAGTAGGGCTTCACTGATTCGCACTTGGCTTCACGGTTTCACACTCCAAAAGAATTAGGCCTGGAGCTCCTGTAAAAGAGTGAACAACTTCAATATTGGTGTACTACTGCTGAGGCCAGAACCAAACAACTTCAATATTACAATAGAAAGAAGTCTCAGGTTTATCAAGCACAGCAAAACAACAGTGTGACTGAAAACAAAAGAGGTCTCAGGTTTAGACTGAAAAGGAAGAGCTAGTTATGCATGATGTCCCAAGTTTAAAGAAAAGATCAAGACCACAATTTTAACAAGAGATATATAGTCAGTCCAATTGAACAAAGGGTGGACAGTAGCATTATGAGTGTTTAAGTGGAGATGTAGTAGACAATCAAATGAATATATTATGGAGATGATGAATAAAATTAGGCAATCATCGATGGAGAGCGTCTAATGCTCCAAATCAAACAAACGGATATGTTTAGCCAACCAAGAAGGAAACACTAACAAATCAATGGCAATTTGAGGTGGTGAGCTAGATGAGGTACAAACTGAGATGACATTCAATCATCCGGTAGCAAAACCAGCTTACTAGCTAGCTAGTACACTAGAATGTGACCATCCAACATGCACACACGCATCATGCAGGAACATATATGAACATTTTCTATAAGGGGGGCATCAAGACCTTGTTTTGGAAGGACTAAAGAGCACTTGAACGAGTTCTGGTCATCAGGTGCTTCTTCACCATCAGGCACATTTGTTGTTGCTGCTCATCCTCCTACTCCATCTACGTGGACAAGAGCAAGTTAGTTGTTTGCATGGCATTCACTTAATAAAATTGCATGTATATGCATCTACATTACTTCTTCAGTACAATATAGTACAGAGGATGGATGGGTTTCAGTTTAAATGTTTGCTTGCACGTGTACTACTCATATACTTAGGCACATGGAAAATTAACTACAAGCAGGAACACGATGAGCCAGAACAAGCTAGTAAGACACTAGCAGTAGAGCAACCATAACATGAAGCAAACAGAGGAATCACAAGGTAATTCTACTAATTTCATTGAAACAATAGTGGCAATTTTAGGCAGTGTGCTAGATGAGGTACAAACTGAATACTAGACAGATTAAAGCAGGTTGAATGTTGAGCGGCACATATAATATGATGGTAAGAAAATGATGGCATCAAACAAATTGACAACAAGAATTTCTCATCTTGGGCATGAAGAGCTCTGTATAATTGAACCATTCAAAACTATACACTGCACAACAAGCACTATATGGAATACTAGTAAACATTTAATTTGCTTGTGTTTGATTGATTGACAGCCATTGTTAACAAGTCAAATTAAATCACAACAGAATATGCAGTGAGGACAAACCATCAGAACTAACTAACAAAATATTGTTGAGAACAAGTGAGATTTCTTGACAATAAGAAGCTACACAAGACAGTAATATTTCTCAGGTGTGGAAGGAAGTTGTAGGAACCAACAATACATGTTTCCCTCGAAACAATGTATACAGATTCAAACGAGAAAAGCATCAGGAGGTTGATCTGCTCTACTCTGCTGCCACCACACCACACTACAAATGAATGCATCTGTCTAGAAAAACAGGAACCTTGAGGTTGTCAAACACCAAACCTCCTCCTCCTGGATCCATCCATCCATCCAGGAGAGGGCCCTTACGTAGCAGCAGCATGATCCATCCATCCAGGAGAGGGTCCTCATGTAGCACCAGCAACATGAAGACCGACCAACAGAGCCTGCAATGCAAACAGAGAGGCGTGAGGAAAGTGAATCCAATCAAATAAGATCAAGCAGAGGAGGGGAGGGGAGTGGGCGCACCTTGGCCTGGAGTTGCTGCTGCGTGGGTTAGATCCAAGAGGAGAGGAGTGGCTGAGCGTCGTGCTGCATGAAGTCCAAGTCGAGCTGCTGCACCTTGACCTTGAGGAAAACAAACTTCATCTCATCTCAGGGAAGAAGAAGAAAAATCCATGGTTGCTGCTCCATGGCCTTGAGTTGTTGCGGCTGCAGCAGATCGAGGAAGAAGAAGACCTGCGAGAGGGAGGGAGGGAACCGCATCACCATGAGGAAGAAGAAGAAGACTAGAGCAGCATCCAAATCGGATGCATCCATGGGGCATCCAAATCAGATCCAACCATGGGCATCCAAATCGAGTCAGAGAGAGAGAGATAGGGGGTAGAGGAGGGGAGGATGATGAGTACCTTGCCCAGCTGGACCACGACGTGCGCGAGGAAGTCTGGCGGCCGGAGAGGGGGCCGATGGAGCGGGGAGGATAGGTCGGGTCCAGCAGCAGCCGTTGGGGAAGCGACAAGTCAGGGACGCGGCTGTCCCAGCACGGTGCCGGGCGGAGGAGCACCATCCAGGGGGCTGAGCTGCATGTGGGGCGCGGTAGATGTCAGGGGAGGAGCCTCCAGAGTCACCGGAACCGTGCCGGCAATGGAGGCGGCGCCGCCCCCGAAACCCTAGAGCCACGGGGAGGGCTGCGGGTGAGCTGCTGCGGGAGGACGAAGGGGAGTGGGTGGCCGGGGCTAGGGGAGGTGCTTGCAGGCGACGGCGGAGGGGCTTGCAGGCGAGGTGCGAGAGGCGGTGACATCGATCTGGATCAAGGTGCGAGAAGTGGATCGGAGGGAGCGAGAGGGTTGGGGGTGGCGGCCGTGGGACGAGAGGAGGAGTGCGGGCTGTGTTAGGTCTAGGTGGGTGAGATGGTGAGGGGTCAGGGCTGCCGTGGGATCCCGGACCATCCAACGATGGCTGATGCATGATCCGCGTGAAATGCCAATTGACCAATCAAAACGTTGTACGTATTTTGATAACTTTATAATTATTTAAATTGACCGTGATCAATTAAATAATATGCTAAAACATGTCGGTTATTTTGTAACATGATAGAATTAAAAAAAAGTGCAATATAAAATCTTCGCATCGTGTCACAAATGAGACATGTTTTTCAGAAAAATAACAAACATGGAATAATACAAATATCCTTAAAAATTGTTCTAAAAAATGAGTTTTTTTTGCAAAAACTAAATATATATTCTATCTTTAGAGTGTCAAAAATGGTATATATTCATGGGATAGTTTATTCAAATGATCTCATATTATACACAAGGGTGCATCTTGGAATGGCAAACAATGTTGCATAAGGGAGTTTTCATTTCTTTGCACGGAAAATTCATTTTCAGTTTTTTGAATGTCCAAAATGAGTTTTTTTGTGAAGGACCTACCATATATTTGTTCCAAATTTAGACCACACCATTCTTAGAAAATATTAGGCCATATTTAATGTACAATTGACCAAATGGTTGGGTGTCAAAAGTTTCGATCCACCTCTCGTGAAAAAGACAAATTTTCGCTGATTCAGTTGGAAGTGGGTCAAATTTGAACTGTAGCTGCCTCATAGTTTGCTCTTTATTTTTTTCAAAAATCATTTGTATATACATAAGTATCTATTTAATCAGAGAAACATCAAATTTTTTGCAAGATTCAACCACTAGCTAGGAACGGTCAAGCCCGTCGTTTTGACCGCATTTTGAAACGGGCATAAAAATGCATGACATAGTTTGTTCAAATGATCTCATATAGTGCACAGGGGTGCATCTTGCAATGACGAATAATATTTTCTAGGGGAGTTTTTATTTTCTTTGGACAAAAAAATCAATTTTCCATTTTTAGTGCCCAAAATGAGGTTTTTTTTGTAAAGAACCTGAAAGTGCGTTATATCGACTAGAGGGGGGTGAATAGGCGATTTTTATGAAAGTCTTCAAAACGTGGAAGTTATGAAGACAAACAGTAGAGATATGCCTATTACTATGCAGCGGAAGTTAGACTACACTAGGCAAGCCATGGTCAAGTATCAACAGAGTGAAAGCACAGTGACAAATAGCTGTAGTGTAATAAGGATCAGGTAGGAAGATACTATGAAGCCAAACAGATCATACACTCACGTTGTGAAGACGAAAGATAGAGCAGACACGCAATGACTTCACAATGAGTGATCAGTAAGTAAAAGGAAGTGAAGATGAAACCAGTGACTCGTTGAAGACAATGATGTGTTGGACCAGTTCCAGTTGCTGTGACAACTGTACGTCTGGTTGGAGCGGCTAGGTATTTAAATCTTAGGACACACAGTCCTGGACACCCAGTCCTGAACACGCAGCTCAGGACACCAAGTTCTCACCGTATTCTCCTTGAGCTAAGGTCACATAGTCCTCGCCCAATCACTCTGGTAAGTCTTCAAGGTAGTGTTGGGTTTCGTAGTAATTTCAAAAAAATTTCTACGCACACGCAAGATCATGTGATGCATAGCAACGAGGGGGAGAGTATTGTCTACGTACCCAACGCAGACCGACTGCGGAAGCGATGACACGACGTAGAGGAAGTAGTCGTACGTCTTCACGATCCAACCGATCAAGCACCGAAACTACGGCACCTCCGAGTTCGAGCACACGTTCAGCTCGATGACGATCCCCGGACTCCGATCCAGCAAAGTGTCGGGGAAGAGTTCCGTCAGCACGACGGCGTGGTGACGATCTTGATGAACTACAGCAGCAGGGCTTCGCCTAAACTCTGCTACAGTATTATCGAGGAATATTGTGGCAGGGGGCACCGCACAAGGCTAAGGAACAGATCACGTGGATCAACTTGTGTGTCTAGAGGTGCCACCTGCCTCCGTATATAAAGGAGTAGAGGGGGGAAGGCTGGCCGGCCAAGCTTGGTGTGCCAGGAGAGTCCTACCCCCTCTGGGAGTAGGATTCCCCCCCCCCCAATCCTAGTTGGAATAGGATTCGCGGAGGGGGAAAAGAGGAGGAGGGGGCCGGCCACCTCTCCTAGTCCTAATAGGACTAGGGGAAGGGGGGAGGCGCGCAGCCCATGAAGGCAGCCCCTTCTCTTTTCCACTAAGGCCCACTATGGCCCATATAGCTCCCGGGGGGTGAACCCTCCCGTACTCCGGTAAAATCCCGATTTCACCGGAACAACTTCCGATGTCCAAACATAGGCTTCCAATATATCAATCTTTACGTCTCGACCATTTCGAGACTCCTCGTAATGTCCGTGATCACATCCGGGACTCCGAACAACCTTCGGTACATCAAAATGCATAAACTCATAATGTAACTGTCATCGTAACCTTAAGCGTGCGGACCCTACGGGTTCGAGAACAATGTAGACATGACCGAGACACGTCTTCGGTCAATAACCAATAGCGGGACCTGGATGCCCATATTGGCTCCTACATATTCTACGAAGATCTTTATCGGTCAGACTGCATAACAACATACGTTGTTCCCTTTGTCATCGGTATGTTACTTGCCCGAGATTCGATCGTCGGTATCCAATACCTAGTTAATCTCGTTACCGGCAAGTCTCTTTACTCGTTCCGTAATACATCATCTCACAACTAACATATTAGTTGTAATGCTTGCAAGGCTTATGTGATGTGTATTACCGAGAGGGCCCAGAGATACCTCTCCGACAATCGGAGTGACAAATCCTAATCTCGAAATACGCCAACCCAACATCTACCTTTGGAGACACCTGTAATGCTCCTTTATAATCACCCAGTTACGTTGTGACGTTTGGTAGCACCCAAAGTGTTCCTCCGGCAAACGGGAGTTGCATAATCTCATAGTCATAGGAACATGTATAAGTCATGAAGAAGCAATAGCAACATACTAAACGATCGGGTGCTAAGCTAATGGAATGGGTCATGTCAATCAGATCATTCAACTAATGATGTTGACCTCGTTAATCAAATAACAACTCATTGTTCATGGTCAGGAAACATAACCATCTTTGATTAACGAGCTAGTCAAGTAGAGGCATACTAGTGACACTTTATTTGTCTATGTATTCACACATGTATTATGTTTCCGGTTAATACAATTCTAGCATGAATAATAAACATTTATCATGATTATAAGGAAATATATAATAACTTTATTATTGCCTCTAGGGCATATTTCCTTCAGTCTCCCACTTGCACTAGAGTCAATAATCTAGATTACACTGTAATGAATCTAACACCCATGGAGCCTTGGTGCTGATCATGTTTTGCTCGTGGAAGAGGCTTAGTCAACGGGTCTGCAACATTCAGATCTGTATGTATCTTGCAAATCTCTATGTCTCCCATCTGGACTAGATCCCGGATGGAGTTGAAGCGTCTCTTGATGTGTTTGGTCCTTTTGTGAAATCTGGATTCCTTTGCCAAGGCAATCGCACCAGTATTGTCACAAAAGATTTTCATTGGACCCGATACATTAGGTATGACACCTAGATCGGATATGAACTCCTTCATCCAGACTCCTTCATTCGCTGCTTTCGAAGCAGCTGGGTACTCCGCTTCACATGTAGATCCTGCTACGACACTTTGTTTAGAACTGCACCAACTGGCAGCTCCACCATTTAATGTAAACACGTATCTGGTTTGCGATTTAGAATCGTCCGGATCAGTGTCAAAGCTTGCATCAACGTAACCTTTTACGGTGAGCTCTTTGTCACCTCCATATACGAGAAACATATCCTTAGTCCTTTTCAGGTATTTCAGGATGTTCTTGACCGCTGTCCAGTGATCCATTCCTGGATTACTTTGGTACCTCCCTGCTAAACTTATAGCAAGGCACACATCAGGTCTGGTACACAACATTGCATACATGATAGATCCTATGGCTGACGCATAGGGAACATCTTTCATATTCTCTCTACCTTCTGCAGTGGTCGGGCATTGAGTCTTACTCAACTTCACACCTTGTAACACAGGCAAGAACCCTTTCTTTGCTTGATCCATTTTGAACTTTTTCAAAATTTTGTCAAGGTATGTGCTTTGTGAAAGTCCAATCAAGCGTCTTGATCTATCTCTATAGATCTTAATGCCTAATATGTAAGCAGCTTCACCGAGGTCTTTCATTGAAAAACTTTTATTCAAGTATCCCTTTATGCTATCCAGAAATTCTATATCATTTCCAATCAGCAATATGTCATCCACATATAATATCAGAAATGCTACAGAGCTCCCACTCACTTTCTTGTAAATACAGGCTTCTCCGAAAGTCTGTATAAAACCAAATGCTTTGATCACACTATCAAAGTGTTTATTCCAACTCCGAGATGCTTGCACCAGTCCATAAATGGATTGCTGGAGCTTGCATACTTTGTTAGCTCCCTTTGGATCGACAAAACCTTCTAGTTGCATCATGTACAACTCTTCTTCCAGAAATCCATTCAGGAATGCAGTTTTGACATCCATCTGCCAAATTTCATAATCATAAAATGCGGCAATCGCTAACATGATTCGGACAGACTTAAGCATCGCTACGGGTGAGAAAGTCTCATCGTAGTCAACCCCTTGAACTTGTCGAAAACCTTTCGCGACAAGTCGAGCTTTGTAGACAGTAACATTACCATCAGCGTCAGTCTTCTTCTTGAAGATCCATTTATTCTCAATTGCTTGCCGATCATCGGGCAAGTCAACCAAAGTCTATACTTTGTTCTCATACATGGATCCCATCTCAGATTTCATGGCTTCAAGCCACTTTGCGGAATCTGGGCTCACCATCGCTTCTTCATAGTTCGTAGGTTCATCATGATCTAGTAGCATGACTTCCAGAACTGGATTACCGTACCACTCTGGTGCGGATCTTACTCTGATTGATCTACGAGGTTCAGTAGTATCTTGTTCTGAAGTTTCATGATCATTATCATTAACTTCCTCACTTATTGGTGTAGGTGTCGCAGAAATAATTTTCTGTGATGTACTACTTTCCAACAAGGGAGTAGGTACAGTTGCCTCGTCAAGTTCTACTTTCCTCCCACTCACTTCTTTCGAGAGAAACTCCTTCTCAAGAAAGTTTCCGAATTTAGCAACAAAAGTCTTGCCTTTGGATCTGTGATAGAAGGTGTATCCAATAGTTTCCTTTGGATATCCTATGAAGACACATTTCTCCGATTTGGGTTCGAGCTTATCAGGTTGAAGCTTTTTCACATAAGCATCGCAGCCCCAAACTTTCAGAAACGACAACTTTGGTTTCTTGCCAAACCATAGTTCATAAGGCGTCGTTTCAACGGATTTTGATGGTGCCCTATTTAACGTGAATGCGGCCGTCTCTAAAGCATAACCCCAAAATGATAGCGGTAAATCAGTAAGAGACATCATAGATCGCACCATATCTAGTAAAGTACGATTACGACGTTCGGACACACCATTACGTTGTGGTGTTCCGGGTGGCATGAGTTGCGAAACTATTCCACAGTTTTTCAAATGTACACCAAACTCGTAACTCAAATATTCTCCTCCATGATCAGATCGTAGAAACTTTATTTTCTTGTTACGATGATTTTCAACTTCACTCTGAAATTCTTTGAACCTTTCAAATGTTTCAGATTTATGTTTCATTAAGTAGATATACCCATATCTGCTTAAATCATCTGTGAAGGTGAGAAAATAACGATATCCGCCACGAGCCTCAATATTCATCGGACCACATACATCGGTATGTATGATTTCCAACAAATCTGTTGCTCTCTCCATAGTACCGGAGAACGGTGTTTTAGTCATCTTGCCCATGAGGCACGGTTCGCAAGTACCAAGTGATTCATAATCAAGTGGTTCCAAAAGTCCATTAGTATGGAGTTTCTTCATGCGCTTTATACCGATATGACCTAAACGACAGTGCCACAAATAAGTTGCACTTTCATTATCAACTCTGCATCTTTTGGCTTCAACATTATGAATATGTGTATTACTACTATCGAGATTCAATAAGAATAGACCACTCTTCAAGGGTGCATGACCATAAAAGATATTACTCATATAAATAGAACAACCATTATTCTCTGATTTAAATGAATAACCGTCTCGCATTAAACAAGATCCAGATATAATGTTCATGCTCAAAGCTGGCACCAAATAACAATTATTTAGGTCTAATATTAATCCCGAAGGTAGATGTAGAGGTAGCGTGCCGACCGCGATCACATCGACTTTGGAACCGTTTCCCACGCGCATCGTCACCTCGTCCTTAGCCAATCTTCACTTAATCCGTAGCCCATGTTTCGAGTTGCAAATATTAGCAACAGAACCAGTATCAAATACCCAGGTGCTACTGCGAGCATTAGTAAGGTACACATCAATAACATGTATATCACATATACCTTTGCTCACTTTGCCATCCTTCTTATCCGCCAAATACTTGGGGCAGTTCCGCTTCCAGTGACCAGTCTGCTTGCAGTAGAAGCACTCAGTTTCAGGCTTAGGTCCAGACTTGGGTTTCTTCTCTTGAGCAGCAACTGGCTTGCCGTTCTTCTTGAAGTTCCCCTTCTTCTTTCCTTTGCCCGTTTTCTTGAAACTAGTGGTCTTGTTGACCATCAACACTTGATGCTCTTTCTTGATTTCTACCTCCGCAGCTTTCAGCATCGCGAAGAGCTCGGGAATAGTCTTGTTCATCCCTTGCATATTATAGTTCATCACGAAGCTCTTGTAGCTTGGTGGCAGTGATTGGAGAATTCTGTCAATGACGTAATCATCTGGAAGATTAACTCCCAATTGAATCAAGTGATTATTATACCCATACATCTTGAGTATATGCTCACTGACAGAACTGTTCTCCTCCATCTTGCAGCTATAGAACTTATTGGAGACTTCATATCTCTCAATCCGGGCATTTGCTTGAAATATCAACTTCAACTCCTGGAACATCTCATATGCTCCATGACGTTCAAAACGTCGTTGAAGTCCCGATTCTAAGCCGTAAAGCATGGCACACTGAACTATCGAGTAGTCATCAGCTTTGCTCTGCCAGACGTTCATAACATCCGGTGTTGCTCCAGCAGCAGGCCTGGCACCCAGCGGTGCTTCTAGGACGTAATTCTTCTGTGCAACAATGAGGATAATCCTCAAGTTATGGACCCAGTCCGTGTAATTGCTACCATCATCTTTCAACTTTGCTTTCTCAAGGAACGCATTAAAATTCAACGGAACAACAGCACGAGCCATCTATCTACAATCAACATAAACAAGCAAGATACTATCAGGTACTAAGTTCATGATAAATTTAAGTTCAATTAATCATATTACTTAAGAACTCCCACTTAGATAGACATCCCTCTAATCCTCTAAGTGATCACGTGATCCAAATTAACTAAACCATGTCCGATCATCTCGTGAGATGGAGTAGTTTCATCGGTTAACATCATTATATTGATCATATCTACTATATGATTCACGCTCGACCTTTCGGTCTCCGTGTTCCGAGGCCATATCTGTATATGCTTGGCTCGTCAAGTATAACCTGAGTATTCTGCGTGCGCAACTGTTTTGCACCCGTTGTATTTGAACGTAGAGCCTATCACACCCGATCATCACGTGGTGTCTCAGCACGAAGAACTTTCGCAACGGTGCATACTCAGGGAGAACACTTCTTGATAATTTAGTGAGAGATCATCTTATAATGCTACCGTCAATCAAAGCAAGATAAGATGCATAATAAGATAAACATCACATGCAATCAATATAAGTGATATGATATGGCCATCATCATCTTGTGCCTGTGATCTCCATCTCCGAAGCACCGTCATGATCACCATCGTCACTGGCGCGACACCTTGATCTCCATCGTAGCATCGTTGTCGTCTCACCAATCTTATGCTTCCACGACTATCACTACCGTTTAGTAATAAGGTAAAGCATTACATCGCGATTGCATTGCATACAATAAAGCGACAACCATATGGCTCCTGCCAGTTGTCGATAACTCGGTTACAAAACATGATCATCTCATACATTAAAATTCAGCATCATGCCTTGACCATATCACATCACAACATGCCCTGCAAAAACAAGTTAGACGTCCTCTACTTTGTTGTTGCATGTTTTACGTGGCTGCTACGGGCTTAAGTAAGAACCAATCTCACCTACGCATCAAAACCACAACGATAGTTTGTCAAATAGACTCCGTTTTAACCTTCGCAAGGACCGGGCGTAGCCATACTTGGTTCAACTAAAGTTGGAGAGACAGTCGCCCGCAAGCCATCTATGTGCAAAGCACGTTGAGGGAACCGGTCTCGCGTAAGCGTACGCGTAAGGTTGGTCCGGGTCGTCTCGTCCAACAATACCGCCAAACCAAAGTATGACATGCTGGTAGGCAGTATGACTTGTATCGTCCACAACTCACTTGTGTTCTACTCGTGCATATAACATCAACATAAATAACCTAGGCTCTGATACCACTGTTGGGTTTCGTAGTAATTTCAAAAAAATTTCTACGCACACGCAAGATCATGTGATGCATAGCAACGAGGGGGAGAGTATTGTCTACGTACCCAACGCAGACCGACTGCGGAAGCGATGACACGACGTAGAGGAAGTAGTCGTACGTCTTCACGATCCAACCGATCAAGCACCGAAACTACGGCACCTCCGAGTTCGAGCACACGTTCAGCTCGATGACGATCCCCGAACTCCGATCCAGCAAAGTGTTGGGGAAGAGTTCCGTCAGCACGACGGCGTGGTGACGATCTTGATGAACTACAGCAGCAGGGCTTCGCCTAAACTCCGCTACAGTATTATCGAGGAATATTGTGGCAGGGGGCACCGCACACGGCTAAGGAACAGATCACGTGGATCAACTTGTGTGTCTAGAGGTGCCACCTGCCTCCGTATATAAAGGAGTAGAGGGGGGAAGGCTGGCCGGCCAAGCTTGGTGTGCCAGGAGAGTCCTACTCCCTCTGGGAGTAGGATTCCCCCCCCCCCCCAATCCTAGTTGGAATAGGATTCGCGGAGGGGGAAAAGAGGAGGAGGGGGCCGGCCACCTCTCCTAGTCCTAATAGGACTAGGGGAAGGGGGGAGGCACGCAGCCCATCAAGGGCAGCCCCTTCTCTTTTCCACTAAGGCCCACTATGGCCCATATAGCTCCCGGGGGGTTCCGGTAACCCTCCCGGTACTCCGGTAAAATCCCGATTTCACCCGGAACACTTCCGATATCCAAATATAGGGTTCCAATATATCAATCTTTACGTCTCGACCATTTCGAGACTCCTCGTCATGTCCGTGATCACATCTGGGACTCCGAACAACCTTCGGTACATCAAAATGCATAAACTCATAATATAACTGTCATCGTAACCTTAAGCGTGCGGACCCTACGGGTTCGAGAACAATGTAGACATGACCGAGACACGTCTCCGGTCAATAACCAATAGCGGGACCTGGATGCGCATATTGGCTCCTACATATTCTACGAAGATCTTTATCGGTCATACCGCATAACAACATACGTTGTTCCCTTTGTCATCAGTATGTTACTTGCCCGAGATTCGATCGTCGGTATCCAATACCTAGTTCAATCTCGTTACCGGCAAGTCTCTTTACTCGTTCCGTAATACATCATCTCACAACTAACATATTAGTTGTAATGCTTGCAAGGCTTATGTGATGTGTATTACCGAGAGGGCCCAGAGATACCTCTCCGACAATCGAAGTGACAAATCCTAATCTCGAAATACGCCAACCCAACATCTACTTTTGGAGACACCTGTAATGCTCCTTTATAATCACCCAGTTACGTTGTGACGTTTGGTAGCACCCAAAGTGTTCCTCCGGCAAACGGGAATTGCATAATTTCATAGTCATAGGAACATGTATAAGTCATGAAGAAAGCAATAGCAACATACTAAACGATCGGGTGCTAAGCTAATGGAAATGGGTCGTGTCAATCAGATCATTCAACTAATGATGTGACCTCGTTAATCAAATAACAACTCATTGTTCATGGTCAGGAAACATAACCATCTTTGATTAACGAGCTTAGTCAAGTAGAGGCATACTAGTGACACTTGTTTGTCTATGTATTCACACATGTATTATGTTTCCGGTTAATACAATTCTAGCATGAATAATAAACATTTATCATGATATAAGGAAATATATAATAACTTTATTATTGCCTCTAGGGCATATTTCCTTCAGGTTAGACTCCCAAACCTTCACAGACTTCGTTCACTGGCAATCCACAATGTCTCTTGGATGCTCTGAATGCGACGCCTAACCGTCTGGAGGATGCACAGTCCTCAAGTGTAATAAGTCTTCAGATCACACAGACAAGAAGACTTAAGTGATGCCAAATTTTCTCTGGCTCTGGGTGGTTAGGGCTTTATCCTCGCAAGGAATTCTCTCTCTCGAAGGCTTCGAGGTGGGTTGCTCTCAAACGACAAAAGTCGTACTCTCAATCTGAGCAGCCAACCATTTATGGTTGTAGGGGGTGGGCTATTTATAGCCACTTGGCAACCCGACCTGATTTGTCCGAAATGACCCTGGGTCACTAAGGAACTGACACGTGTCCCAACGGTCAGATTTCAAACTCACACGACAACTTTACTTGGGCTATAAGCAAAGTTGACTTGTCCGACTCTGGACAAGATTCGCTCCCATAGTCTTCACTCGAAGACATAGATTTTTGGTTTAGGCATCACTTCAGTCATTCTGACTGGTTCTCCTGGACCCCACTTAACAGTACGGTGGTTCCTATGACTCAACACAAAAGAAAAAAAACTACGAAATATCTAAGTCTTCGAGCTCCATAGGCTTCATATCGAGTCTTCTCTTGTCATAGTCTTCAATGTGAATATCTTCATATACCACCTTTGACTTCAATGTCTTCATACATTTTTAGGGGTCATCTCTGGTAGTAAAACCGAATCAATGAGGGACTTCTACCTGTGTTATCCTACAATTCTCACAAACACATTAGTCCCTCAACTAGGTTTGTCGTCAATACTCCAAAACCAACTAGGGGTGGCACTAGATGCACTTACAATCTCCCCCTTTTTGGTGATTGATGACAAACTAGTTGAAGCAACGGGGAATATAATCTGTGAATTTGTAAAAGATAAGGAATTGTCTTCATAAGTTGCAAGGGCTCCCCCTGAAGATGTGCATATAAGTTAATTTGCTTTTGGAATGCAGATGCACATGGCAGGTTATACTTGTGGAGATCCACTTCAGCTTATGATGACAATCCACTATGCATGTGAAAGTATATGAAGATAATGATATGCATAATGGAAAATGGACGTCTGCAGAATGAGCTAAGTGCGGAATTTATCGTCGCACATGCAAAATTTATCTTCGCAAAACAAGTAGCAGACGACCATCTGGTTTAAGTATTACAACTCATAAGAACCAATTGTAGCAAAAACGAGAGTTGTAAGCACGAAGCAAAATATAAGACACCCGCCCATATGAACCCGCTTGAAGACTATCAATCTCATATGCTTCTCCCCCTTTTGTCAGTAATGACCAAAAAGGTGTGAAGACATAGAGCCTCTACTCGTTCCCATGAGGAGTAGGTGAAGTAGCAGGGTTGTTGGTGTTGTTTGGTGGTGCAGAAGAGCTTGGAGGTGCTGAAGAATATGGCGGTGAAGTAGCATCGTCTTCTTCCTCAATGATTCTGGCAGTGACTGTGGCAGCAGAGGAAGAGAACTCAGAGTCTTTAAGGGATGGAGTTCCCAGCAGCACAGCTCTTCGAGGAGGTGTGGAGTCAAACTTGAATCTCTCAGTGAAGCCATCCTCTTGAAGATCAGCTTCAGAAAGCATCATCGTTAGCCCTTTCCATGTGTGGCGACAGGTTTCATGGGCAACGAAAGCGTTCTTGGTGGCAAGATTTCGAGTGCGATTAACATCCACCAAGAGGCTTTTCATCTGACGCTTCAGCCAGTCATGATGCCTATCTTGTTTCTGATGTAGGGCCACAAGAAGCTCTCGGTCGTTAAGAACACGAGTGTGCTTCTTGGGTCTTGAAGCAGTGGCACTGTCAGTGGCTTCAGTTGAAGCAGGGTGTGGTGCACGTGTAGTGCCAGCCAAAGAATACACCCGAGAAACTGCTTCAATGCCTTCAACATTCTGAGTGAAACTCTGATGTTCTGCATTCTGAAGACTTAGAGGTTGCTTGGCAGGCTCAGAATATATGGCTTCAGTTGACATGTCCACGTCAGGCAGGAAGATCCGATGGTTGCGGGCTGAGGGCTGATACTTGATGGCGGAGTGTAGCTTGATCAACCGCATGACCCAAGGGGCGTAGAATTTCAAAACAAACAGATCCATGCCTGATGCAGCAAGTTGGCGTATGAAGAAGTCCTGTGCATTGAAGCATTTGCCATGAAGTATATAGAAGACCAGAGTCTTCATTGCACCCTGAAGCTTGGCATTTGGAGAGTGCCCTTTGATAGGCCAAAGAGTCCGCCTGATGATGTGATAGATGGTTCTGGGCAGGTACTCAAGGTCTTCAACGAAGAACTATGTGGGATACGCAGCATCTGGGGGCAATGGCTTCATCATGCTGAGCATTTGGCTCATATTAGGTTCTGGCCACTGAAAGATGCTCTCAATAGCTTCAGCATGCAGTTGACAGCCTTGCTCGAAAAGATCGCCAGGAGTGGGCAAGCCAGTGAGCTCAATGATGTCAAATGCATTGGCTTCATGATGGACGTTGCCAGTCATCCACTCCAGGATCCAAGTCTTCGGATCTCTGCTGTATCCTTTGATGTGAAGGGTGGCATAGAATTGTAGCAGCAGCTCTTCATTCCAATGCTCTTCATCAGTGACAAACTGCAGCAAACCCACTTGCTTGAAGCAATCCAACGCTTCTTCTAGACAGGGCAGACCAGCTATAGCTTCAACGTCAAGGCGCTTGTGTGGAAAGATGCGACCTTGGTTGTAAAGAATGCAAGAGTAGTAGCTTCGCTGAGGATAGCTCCAGAACTGATCAGATGATATCCTTTCCCTAGAGTAGGGGTTCTTGGAGCTATCGAAGAATGTGTTGTCTGCCCTGAAGCCATTGATGTTAAAGGAGCCAAGTGCTGATGCAGGACCTAGAAACCTTGGCAGTCTGGGGATTGGCTTCTGGACCTGAGGCCTGTGCTCAACATGATAGTTGAATTGGGGACCGGCAGCAGACTCGGGAACAGAAGTGGTGGGTTCAGTGGCTTCGCTATCATCTGAAGCTTTTGCTGGGGAGGGCTCCACATTAGCTTCGTTGTTGGTTGTGGCAGCCTCAAGATATTCATCCTCCACTTGACTAGCTGGAGGGTCGGTCACAAGCACGTTCTTGTGGAGAACTGCTTCTTGGTGGAGCAGAGGAGTGGGCTCTTGTGGTACTTCTTCTTCTGCGGCTGATGCAGCCGGAATGTCTTCAGCATAGACTTGAGGCCTTGGACCTTTGCGAAGCCTACGGAACGCAGACAACGCCTGTGGGGTTGGAGTGGGCTGGGCCTCATAGTCTTCTTCCTCTTGAGGATGATCCGCCCATGAAGCATCCTGTGCAATTGGCATCAGTGGACGACCAATGCTGATGAGTTCGTTGTGTTCTAACTGAGGAAGGGTTGCATCATCTTCTACATTGTCACGATGAGCAATGTCTTCAGCAGCGATGGGATCAGCTGCTGGAATGTCTTCAGCTTCAGGAGCCTCTGTGGAAGCGGGCTCATGAATCGTCAGTTGACATTCTGCGTCAGGGTGAACCATAGAAATGGGTTCAACTATTAAGGGCTCTGTGGGAGCAGCCCGAGCTTTCTTGGTCTTTCTCTTTTTCTTGCTGGGGGAAGTAGGAGAGGCTTCAGAGCTTTTCCTCTTCCTGGCTTCAGCCTCAGCAGTTCTTGTCTTCTTGAGCTCTGAAGCTGTTGATCGACTCTTAGGCTTTGAGCCAGTCATTCTTGTTGGGAAGACAATCGGAACTGCTTCTTGCCTTGGTGCATCAGATTCAGCCGTAGCAGGCTTCTTCTTCTTCTTTGCGGCCATCCTGGGGTCGATGCCAGGACGCCCAAGTGCCTTGCGCTTCTCAGCCTCATTATAGGCTTGCACACATCTGTCAGCCAGAGTCTTCATGCGCTCACGCGAGCCCTGAGCTTCTGCACGCTTCTTCACAAAGGCTTCCTTGAGCTCGTGCATCATTGTCTTGAAGTTCTTCACTTCTTGCACGCTGAGCTTGGCCATATGCTTCTTGAACTGAGCCTTTTCATAGTCAATTTTCTGCTTCAGTTCAACTATGCGCTGGGCAATAGCAAGTTCTGAAGTAATGGCGCCTTGGAAGGCGACACTGAGGCCAATAGGTAGCTGCAGATCTTCAAAGCTGATGTTTGGCGTGTCAAACCACTCGTCAATGAAGCTGTGGATGATGGCGACATCAAAAAGAGGCAGATTATTGAAGATTTCTGCTTCTTCTTTGCTCTTGATGAGCTGCTCAAGAGCGTCATCTGCAAGATCTTCATCACTTGACAGATCAATGGCTTCACTGCGCAGGATGGCAGCAGCTGTGAGCTCTTTGCCAGTGTGAGACAGAGGCATCTTGGCCTTCTGGTGCCTTGAGACGCGTGATAAGTCTTCAGACTGCACACTGTCTTCAGGAGGTGCAGTCGCCAATGGCTTCGCCTTTGAAATTTTTGGTGAAGGGGCTGGCTTTGAAGCTTTTGGTTTCTTCAACTGCTTTGGCTTCGGCACAACAGGCGCGTCATCAGACTCAGTGTCAGCCGCAGGCTCATTCACTGCAGTCCCTTGAACCAAGATGTAGGTGATGAGGCCTTCAAGGTTGGCATACGGACCGATGACATTGGGTTCTGCTTCTCGTGTGCCATCTGCCCTTGGTGCTGAGGGACCAGGGTTTAAGTCTAACCCAAATTTCTTCTTGTTCTACTTTGCTGAGTTTTGGACAAACTGGAAGTTGCGCTTGAACAGATTGTCGTCACGACACCAGAGTAGTGACGACGGATGTGCATCATCAGGCTGTGGCCCACGAACCATGCATGGATAGAAGCTTTGGGCAATAGCTTCATCTCTGGACTTGGGTTGAAGATTCTTGTATAAGATGTCTCCCCACGGTCTTTTGATGGCGCTTTTCTCAGCATACTCTTGGGTTGTGAAGCGGTATTTGAACCATTGTTCTGCCCAATAGCGTCGAATCCATTGGATTCGGGTCTTGCGCTGACCATAATCCTCTTCAGGATCTGTCTTATACATTTCTGCGAGTTCATCAGGCAGATCTTTGGATGTTCCGCCACGACGTTGTCTGCCCTCCTTCCTTGCTGCTTTCTCTGAAGCCATAAACTTTAACTTGAAAGGCTTCAAAACGTTCAAAGGCTTCAACGGCTTTCTCTTGCTGGACCAATAGGAACTGGCTTCAGGAGAATTTATGTGATGCTGTAAGAATTCTGCAAATAAATGCAGACTATGAAAACCAAAGGATTCTCCCACGGACATGTACCACACTGAGAACTGCTAGACAGAGTGGGAGATGAGGCCGAGCAGTTCACTCGTCCGTGCCCTAACTTGGTGACGGAGGAGACCTACGGCGACGGCGGAGAGGACGATGTTCGCGGTCGGCGTGAAGACGGCGCCGGAGAGGTTGCGGCAGCGAAGCGCTTCGTCGCCGGCGTCGTCGAGAGCTAGCGGTGGCGCTAGGGTTCGTGCGAGGGTGGAAGAAGAGATAGTTACCGCTGTGAGTGTGTATTTATAGGCACAGGGGCGGCACTGTGCTATTACATAGGTGCCCCTGGAGATTCGCATCTAAGGAACACGTGGCCAGTTTGCGGAAGTTTGGGGTCTGTTCCATGTCCCACGCACGCCTGGATTGTCGGGTGGTCGTTCCTACTTCTCCGGATTTCATGTGGAGGAATGAGCATTGAAAACGGACTTAATGGTTGTCTCTGTATCTTCAGCTGACAAGGACGCAGTGAAGACATTCGACAGTTTCAATAGAATGCATATGACTTGGAGAGATAGAGTTTGAGATAGAAAGCATAGAGAAGTTGGGGTCCGATCACATTCACTTAGTTCAAAAGATTCAACACGAAGACATAGCTATAAGTGAATGCTGTAGAGGACAGAACACTAGCATATATATATATATAATCAACATAGTGAAGATAATCATGAAAATATGTTGAGTTCGAAACTAAACCAAATGTGAAGACATTGCAAGGTAACGCCATGAGTGAAACACTTCAAAATAGAATGTTTGGTGGTGGCGTTACCCACCGTATAGGAAGTATTAGACCCAGACACGACGCACAATTATCGTGGCGCTCTAAAGTCAAATTCCACATTAATGTATTCACACTTAGAATGTATGTCTTCATTGATTGAAGATATACTTCACTTCGTGTGTTGCACATCTAAGTCATCAATATGCATAAGGGTTAGGATGTGTGCCTGATCACAGGACATTTGAGGATTCCAGGATATTTAGCTCACACCGTAACTTGCAAAACCTCTTCTCATCCAAGGGCTTGGTGAAGATATCTGTCAATTGCTCTTCAGTGTTGACGTGTATGATATCAATGTCTTCCTTCACAACATGATCTCTGAGAAAGTGATGACGAATTTCAATGTGCTTTGTCTTCGAGTGCTGAACTGGGTTGTTGGCAATCTTGATGGCGCTTTCATTGTTGCAGTAAAGTGGCACTTTCTTCAGATGAATGCCATAGTCCTTGAGTGTTTGCTTCATCCACAGAAACTGAGCGCAGCAAGATCCAGCAACAATGTATTCAGATTCAGCAGTGGAGAGAGATACACAGTTTTGCTTCTTTGAAGACCAACATACAAGTGATCGTCCCAGAAAGTGACATGTGCCTGATGTAGACTTGCGATCAACTTTGTCACCAGCATAATCAGCATCCGAGAATCCAACCAAATCAAACTCTGAGCCCTTTGGATACCATAATCCTAGAGTTGGGGTGTGAGCCAAATATCGAAGAATTCGCTTCACAGCTAAGTGATGCGACTCCTTTGGTGCCGCTTGAAATCGAGCACACATGCAAACACTAAGCATAATATCTGGCCTAGATGCACATAGATAAAGTAAAGAACCAATCATGGAGTGGTATACCTTTTGATCGAACTCTTTACCATTGTCGTCAGGACCCAGATGATGTTTGGCTGGCATTGGTGTTGTGAAGCCTTTGCAGTCTTGCATACCGAACTTCTTCAGGCAATCTTTGAGATACTTCTCTTGAGATATGAAGATGCCATTGCGTTGTTGTCGTATTTGAAGACCAAGGAAGAACTTCAGCTCCCCCATCATGGACATCTGATATTGCTCTTGCATCATATATCCAAACTCTTCACTGTACTTCTGATTGGTGCAGCCGAAGATAATGTCATCCACATATATTTGGCACACAAACAGTTCACCATCATATGTATTCATGAAAAGAGTGGGATCTAGGGAACCAGGTATGAAGCCTTTGCTCTTCAGGAAGTATTTGAGTGTGTCATACAAGGCCCTAGGGGCTTGTTTGAGGCCATACAGTGCCTTGTTGAGCTTGTATACCATGTCAGGATGTTTTGGATTTTCAAAGCCAGGCGGTTGTGCAACATACACTTCTTCTTCAATCTTGCCATTGAGAAAGGCACTCTTCACATCCATTTGATATAGAAGTATGTTATGATGATTTGCATAGGCCAGCAGTATGCGTATGGCTTCAAGCCTAGCCACAGGAGCAAATGTTTCATCGAAGTCAATGCCTTCCACTTGAGTATATCCTTGAGCAACGAGATGAGCTTTGTTTCTGACAACTTGACCATGCTCATCTTGCTTGTTGCGGTATATCCATTTGGTGCCTATTATATTGTGCTTCCGTGGATCAGGACGCTTAACCAGTTCCCATACATTATTCAGCTCAAACTGTTGAAGCTCTTCTTGCATAGCTTGAATCCATTCAGGTTCCATGAAGACTTCTTCAACTTTCTTGGGTTCTGATATTGAGACGAATGCAAAGTGCCCACAGAAATTTGCTAGCTGAGTTGCCCTTGAACGAGTGAGTGGACCAGGTGCATTGATGCTATCAATTATTCTTTCAATCTACACTTCATTGGCAACGCGAGGATGTACAGGGCGAAGACTTTGCTCTTGCTGTTCATTGTCGTTGTTGGAAGGAATGTCTTCAGGCTGAGCATTGTCTTCATGTTGATCAGGTGCTGAAATGATAAGTTCTTCTTTAGGATGAGCTTCAGAAGGTATAATTTCTCCAGTTCCCATCAGCTTGATTGATTCACTGGATAGAACTTCATCTAGCACACTTGGCAGGTGCTCTCTTTGTGATCCGTTGGTCTCATCGAACCGCACATCCACTGTTTCAATCACTTTGTAATGAAAGAGATTGAAGACTCTGTAGGAGTGCGAATCCTTTCCATATCCAAGCATAAAACCCTCATGTGCTTTTGGTGCAAATTTTGAGGTGTGATGTGGGTCCTTGATTCAGCACCTTGCGCCAAATACTCTGAAGTAACTGACATTTGGCTTTTTGCCAGTAAGGATCTCATAAGATGTCTTGTTCAGTAGCTTGTGAAGATAAACACGATTGATTGTATGGCATGCAGTATCAATAGCTTCGGGACAGAATTTTCTTGGGGTCTTGTATTCATCTAGCATCGTTCTGGCCATCTCAATTAGTGTTCTGTTCTTGTGTTCGATGACGCCATTCTGCTGTGGCGTGTACGGGGCTGAGAATTCATGTGTGATGCCCAAGGTATCAAGATATGTATCAAGGCCAGTGTTCTTGAATTCAGTGCCATTGTCACTTCTGATGTGCTTTATCTTGGCGCCAAAATTGTTCATAGCACGATTGGCGAAGCGTCTGAAGACATCCTGCACTTCAGTCTTGTAAAGGATTATGTGCACCCAAGTATATCTAGAATAATCATCAACAATAACGAAGCCATAGAGCAAGCAGTAGTAGTTAGAGTTGAGTAATGAGTGGGACCGAAAAGATCCATGTGAAGCAGTTCGAAGGGTTGAGTAGTAGTCATGATTGTCTTCGAGGGATGTTTGGCCCTCGTCATTTTCCCTGCTTCACAGGCACCGCATAAGTGGTCTTTCTTGAACTTGACGCCCTCGATGCCTATGACATGCTTCTTCTTCACAAGGGTGTGGAGGTTCCTCATGCCAGCATGTCCAAGCCTCCGATGCCATAGCCAGCATTCTGAAGCCTTTGCTAGAAGACATACTGCAAGTTGTGGCCCTGCTGAGAAATCTACCACGTAAAAATCATCTTTTCGATATCCTTCAAACACTAGAGACTTGTCAGATTCCATTAGTACAAGGTAACGATATTTTCCAAACATTACGATCATGTTCAAATCGCACAGCATTGAGACAGACATTAAGTTGAAGCCAAGGGATTCAACAAGCATGACTTTATCCATGTGTTGATCCCTTGAGATTGCAACTCTACCTAGACCCAATACCTTACTTTTACCAGTGTCAGCAAATGTGATGTGGCTCTTGTCGGATGGACGTAAAGTTGAGTCCATAAGAAGACTTCTTTTGCCAGTCATGTGATTTGTACACCCACTGTCAATAATCCATTCTGAAGACGCTGGTGTCGTACCCTACAGTGCAGTTAGGGGGATAGACTTCACCAAGAGCATTGTGAAGCAAAAACATTTGACGAACCAGTGGGTTATGAAAGCTTAGATCCAGGTTAGGACTAATAGGGAGTGTAGCAAGCGATTCAGGTACGAAGTACATAGTAAGACCATTTGGGCATTTGATCTTGCGCCCTACAAGATGTTTAAGGTCCCCAGCAATAGTGTCAGACGATTTTGGTTTTCTACTGGAGACCTTTCCCTGCAAAAAAGAGTTAAGCCTTCTTAACCACCCACATTTTCAAGGGTGGCTTAGAAGCAATAAGTCTAAGTGCAGCATCTGAGAATTTTGGCTTTGAAGCCTTAGCAAACAGTCTTGCAGGTGGACAATAGTACTCATAAGAATAAGCAGAATAGTTCCTGGTCTTATGAACATAGCGGTTTGATGAGCCGCTCTCATATTTATATGACTGAGTATGGTTTCCCTGCAAAACATTTGCGTTAGTGCGACTCAGGTGAGTCCTCTGTTTGTATGAAGCCTTTGGACCGTATGAAGCCTTTGGTCTGAGGTTTGTCTTCTTCAAGTGAGGTGTCATGAAGACATTCACAGGAAGATTTTCCAGACACCTTTTCGGAACCCAGATCTTCTTCATAGGCGGTCCATTCCTGCAGTTAGTACCAATGTACCTGGCAAACACTTCACCATTCTGATTCTTAAATAGTATATAGTTTGCATCAAAGGATTCATCAATGATAATGGAGTTGGCACAAGTGAAGCCAGTTAGATTGGATGGATCTGCTGAAGGTTCCTTTGCAGCAACCCACATGGTTTTGGGGTACCGCTCAGGTTTCCAGTAAGAGCCATCTGCAATCATTTTCCTTACGAACCCTACACCCTCTTTCCTAGGGTTTCGGTTCAGAATCTGCTTTTTCAGGACATCACATAGCGTCTGATGCCCTTTAAGGCTTTTGTACATCCCTGTTTCAAGCAATTTCTTCAGCCTAGCATTCTCATCAGCAATAGCGGTGGTATCCTCAACAGAGGGGTTAGTTACCGCATCAACAGTTGAAGATATTGCAATAGCAGTAGCAGTAGAACATTCAGCAACAGAAGTAGCATTATCACGCTCAATGCATTTAAGACATGGTGGTTCAAATCCTTCCTGAGCGGGACTGATCTATTTGGTGCGAAGTGACTCGTTTTCCGTTTGAAGATCTTCATGAACCGCTTTCAATTTCTCAAGATCTTGCTTTCTTTGAAGATAATCATAGGAAAGCTTTTCATGAGTTGTTGAGAGAGTTTCATGATGATTTTCAAGTTCCTGATACTTAACGTGAAGATTTTTTATGTCTTCAATTAAGGATTCAGATCGAGTCATTTCAGCACCCAACAGATCATCGCTTCTGTCTAACAGTTTTTGAATATGTTTCATAGCTTTCTGTTGTTCAGTTGCAATTTTAGCAAGTGTTTTGTAGCTAGGTTTTGAAACACAATCAGAGTCATCGTCACTAGATGTTTGATAGTGAGTAGTGCGTGTGTTTACCTTGGCACCGCGTGCCATGAAGCAGTAGGTAGAAGCGGAGTAGTCCTTGTCATTTGCATCGGTGTCGGTGATGAAGTCATTGTCTTTAGTGTTGAAGATGGACTTGGCAACGTATGCTGTAGCCAGACTTGCGACGCCTGAGTCGGATTCCTCTTCAGACTCCACCTCCGCCTCCTCAGAAGCAGACTCCTCCTCTGAATCCATTTCCTTGCCAACAAAAGCACGTGCCTTGCCAGATGAGCTCTTCTTGTGTGATGAAGACTTTGAGTATTTCTTCTTCTTCTTCTTATCGTCAGAGTCATATTCCTTGCTCTTCTTCTTCTTTTTGTTCTCATTGTCCCACTGTGGACACTTAGAGATGAAGTGGCCAAGTTTCTTGCACTTGTGACATGTTTTCTTCTTGTAGTCATGAGCAGGAGCTTCATCATTCCTTGAACTTGATCGGGAAGACTTTCTGAAACCTTTCTTCTTCGTGAATTTTTGGAACTTCTTCACAAGCATAGCAAGTTCCCTTCCAATGTCTTCAGGATCATCAGAACTGCTATCAGATTCTTCTTCAGATGAGGAGACAGCTTTTGCCTTCAAGGCACGAGTTCGCCCATAGTTTGGACCGTAGATATCTCTTTTCTCCGAAAGCTGAAACTCATGTGTGTTGAGCCTCTCAAGTATGTCAGACGGATCGAGTGTCTTGAAATCAGGACGTTCTTGGATCATCAGGGCCAGGATGTCAAACGAACTATCAAGTGATCTCAGTAGCGTCTTAACGACTTCATGTTTGGTAATCTCAGTGGAGCCGAGGGCTTGAAGCTCATTTGTGATGTCAGTGAGTCGGTCAAATGTGTGCTGGACATTCTCATTGTCATTTCGTTTGAAGCGATTGAAGAGGTTGCGAAGGACACTGATTCTTTGATCTCTCTGGGTTGAGATGCCTTCATTGACCTTGGAGAGCCAGTCCCAGACCAGTTTGGATGTCTTCAAGGCACTCACACGGCCATACTGTCCTTTGGTCAGATGACCACAGATGATGTTCTTGGCAGTAGAGTCCAGTTGAACGAATTTCTTGACATCAGCAGCAGTGACACCTTCTCCAGCCTTGAGAACGCCGTTCTCGACGACATACCATAGGTCGACGTCAATGGCTTCAAGATGCATACGCATCTTATTCTTCCAGTAGGGATATTCAGTTCCATCGAAGACGGGGCACGCAGCGGAGACTTTAATTATCCCTGCAGTCGACATAGCTAAAACTCCAGGTGGTTAAACCGAATCACACAGAACAAGGTAGCACCTTGCTCTGATACCAATTAAAAGTGCGTTATATCGACTAGAGGGGGGGGGTTGAATAGGCGATTTTTATAAAAGTCTTCAAAACGTGGAAGTTATGAAGACAAACAGTAGAGATATGCCTATTACTATGCAGCGGAAGTTAGACTACACTAGGCAAGCCATGGTCAAGTATCAACAGAGTGAAAGCACAGTGACAAATAGTTGTAGTGTAATAAGGATCAGGTAGGAAGATACTATGAAGCCAAACAGATCATACACTCACATTGTGAAGACAAAAGATAGAGCAGACACACAATGACTTCACAATGAGTGATCAGTAAGTAAAAGGAAGTGAAGATGAAACCAGTGACTCGTTGAAGACAATGATGTGTTGGACCAGTTCCAGTTGCTGTGACAACTGTACGTCTGGTTGGAGCGGCTAGGTATTTAAACTTTAGGACACAACAGTCCCGGACACCCAGTCCTGAACACGCAGCTCAGGACACCAAGTCCTCACCGTATTCTCCTTGAGCTAAGGTCACATAGTCCTCGCCCAATCACTCTGGTAAGTCTTCAAGGTAGACTCCCAAACCTTCACAGACTTCGTTCACTGGCAATCCACAATGTCTCTTGGATGCTCAGAACGCGACGCCTAACCGGCTGGAGGATGCACAGTCCTCAAGTGTAATAAGTCTTCAGATCACACAGACAAGAAGACTTAAGTGATGCCCAATTCTCTCTGGCTCTGGGTGGTTAGGGCTTTATCCTCGCAAGGAATTCTCTCTCAAAGGCTTCGAGGTGGGTTGCTCTCAAACGACAAAAGCCGTACTCTCAATCTGAGCAGCCAACCGTTTATGGTTGTAGGGGGTGGGCTATTTATAGCCACTTGGCAACCCGACCTGATTTGTCCGAAATGACCCTGGGTCACTAAGGAACTGACACGTGTTTCCCAACGGTCAGATTTCAAACTCACACGACAACTTTACTTGGGCTACAAGCAAAGTTGACTTGTCCGACTCTGGACAAGATTCGTTCTCATAGTCTTCACTCGAAGACATAGGTTTTTGGTTTAGGCATCACTTCAGTCATTCTGACTGGTTCTTCTGGACCCCACTTAACAGTACGGTGGTTCCTATGACTCAACACAAAAGAAAAAGAACTACGAAAGATCTAAGTCTTCGAGCTCCATAGGCTTCATATCGAGTCTTCTCTTGTCATAGTCTTCAATGTGAATATCTTCATATACCACCTTTGACTTCAATGTCTTCATACATTTTTAGAGGTCATCTCTGGTAGTAAAACCGAATCAATGAGGGACTTCTACCTGTGTTATCCTGCAATTCTCACAAACACATTAGTCCCTCAACTAGATTTGTTGTCAATACTCCAAAACCAACTAGGGATGGCACTAGATGCACTTACAGAACCTATCATATATTTGTTGCAAAATTGGACCAAATCAAATTTCTAGAATACTAGGCCAGATTTAATGTACAATTGACAAAATGGTTGGGTGTAAAAAGTTTTTGATACACCTCTCGTGAAAAAGACAAATTTGCGCATATTCATTTTACATTTTCCAAGTTTTCAAAATGAGTTTTTTTATGAAGAACCTAACAAATATTTTTTGTAACAAAAACTTCTCCATTTTTCAAGAATATTAGACCACATTTTATGAATAAATTTGTGTACACTAGAAACATTTTTTTATAGATATTAAATGGTTTTTAGTTACATTATTAACATTTTTAATAAATATTTTGATGTATAATATTTTGAACACATGTCTACATTTTTTCAAAACACATTGTACATATTGTTTATATATGTTTAACTTTTTTCAAATACATGATTAACATATTTTCATATAATCCCAACAAAAAAACATCCTTTTATACATACGTTTTGATGTCTATATTTGTTTTTACACATTGTATATTTTTGTATACATATAAAAGATTGTTGATATTGGTTAGAAAAATTTAAATACATGAAAAACTTGTTATTTTCCCATTTTCATTGGGCCGAATATTTTTTTGTGAGTAATATGAGAGCATCCCACATTTCTTCCTGGATGGGCCGAGGCCTAAATGGCACACATATTTTTTTTCAAAAGAAGGTGGCCTCGTTCCACCGAGGCCCAAGCCCACCTTGAGCGACACCTTAAGTACCAATGCATCCACGTTCACAACCTCATAACCATTTATATTGGTCGTAATCAGGTAGAAGTAAGGTCGTTGACCACTCTTGTCTGCTTTATGACCATTTGGTGTAAGACAATTTTAGGGTTTGAGCCCTTTCAAGCAAAATGGCCATGGATTTACGACCAATTTAGCCGGGGTCACTGAGAGAAGGTCACAAGTTGACATATTTCTTGTAGTGTAAGTAAACCATACCTACACATATGCAAACTAAGAAATTAATTTGAGCTCAAGTTGCATATAAATCAAATAAACTCCCACATAATTATTCCCAAACTAAAACCCACAAATCACTATATACTTATAGAGCATTGCACGAGCTAATCTAGCAATGAGAGATGAAAGGACAAAGTTTCTAACCTTTGTAAACACTTGATAGATGGGATGCCTTCAAATCTTGACAAATCTTGGCAAAAATGGAGGATGTGCTCGAGCAAGGGGAAGAATAGAGGATAGAAAGGGGAAAATAGAGAGAATGGGCTCGGGCTAGACGAAGGGTTTATGTAGGGACATCTTTAGTTCCGGTTGGTTACACTAGTAGTGTCAGGGATATACCCTGCGGTACGACCCGGCCGGATATGTGACCCGGCCAGACTTGGCGTTTCATTGGTAACCTGATAGAGGATTGGCGACTCACATGTCTGGCGGGTCACTGGTGTGACGACTCACGAGTCTGAAGACTCATTGGTGACCCGGCGGGTGTTTCAGATGGATGACAAGGCCCAAAAGGCCGACTCATGTTATGGTGAGCCGGCTTAAGAGAAAAGACATAAGGAATATTCTTTTACAAAGGAAGTAAGACTAGGGCTCCACTTGTAATAGAATAATCCTAATCCTATTAAGACTAGTCATATAACCCGCCCCTTTAACATATATAAGGAGGGGCAGGACACCTCAAGAAGAAAAGGAAATAATCTCTAGGGCTAGACACACTCTCTCATGAGCATAATGAGATCTAGCCACAAATAACATGTAGGGCTATTACCAGATGATGTTTCCTCACGATCAAGTCCTCACATTAGGACATCTGTCGTGACATTTTCACGATAGTTGGCGCCCATCGTGGGGCTCGCGCACAGTGATATTGAATTATTGGAGGGATCTTTTCTAGTATTCGAGAAGTTTATAATTTTTTGGATAAAGAGGAACCAGTTTATGAAGGATCTGCATCATATCGATGACAAGCAGCCGGATCGACATACGTGAGATTTGAGATGGAAGAAAAAGTTACGGTTGCGTGGTGCAAGCCGCCGCGATCGGACGATCCGTCAAATCCGGATAAGATTTTCAAGAGCCGCCAAGACCGACGACCATTGTTTCTCGAGTCACCAGCCGGACAGATTTTTGAAGAAACCACGTCAAAATCTGAGACGGCCCTCCCTGGCCCTACGTCGTTGAGTCGCTATCACCGCCTCTGTCTCTAGGTGGCTTCTGTCTCGATCCCCGCGGGCAAGTCGCCAGGCCACGCCTGAGAGCCGTTTTGTTGTTTTTTTTGTTTCACCATCACCGCTGAGCGCGGCTAGATTATTTCTGCTACAACACATGTACTGCAGTAACCAGACAACACCGAAAACGACGGTGGGTCAAGTCCGTAAACAGAAGAATTTGCTGGCAGCAATTAAAAGGAATTTTTCCCCAATCAAGGAAGTCAATCATTATTCAAAGCAAAAAGGGGAAGAGCAGGAAAACTAGCGCTTTAGTACTAATTCAAGCTTTGTACTCCTCCATCAGCCAGTCGGACACGTCCAGAATATTTGAAGGCTTATTATGGCCACACAAACTTGATCACTTATTGGATGGATAGCAGGTGTGATTCCGATCCGAGTTACTGCCGTGACCCGCCACTACGCCATGCTTGATTTACCACCCGCCGCCGTCGCCGCGTCTGGTTCTAGTCTTGAACCGGCAACGCCTCTGACCTACTCTGCCATGGTGACCACCCACGAGTCGGGAGCAGATTCTCCATGGGTTTGGACCCGCTCCATTGATCCGCCAAGCTGGACACCGAGTAGCAGCGATGGGGCCTCCCCTGCCACGCTCGTCGGCTGTGCCCCGCCTGACGCCTCCGCCTCTGTTGCGGTCCCGGCCTCCTGCTCGCCTCCGACGCGCGCGGCCTCGTGCCGCCGTACCACGAGCTGCCGCACCCCCGGATGGCCTGCCGCCTCGCGGGTTTTGAGACGCCGTTCCGCAGCCTTGAGTCGCCGTTTGCCGTGGCGCGAGCCGCTGTCACTAACCCGCCGTTCGGTGAGCCGCCTCCCGCGAGCCGCTGCTGCGGCCCGGGTTTGCTGTTCCGCCTCGCCAAACGCCGATTTATCCTACGAGTCGGCCTCAACTCTACGACCTCATCGAGCCGCCGGCCTTCATCGACGCGCCCCCACTGCCGGGCCGCCGGCGCCGGTCGCCCCTGTCCAGGCTACGGCCCGCTCAACCACCGGCCGCCGCCAAACCACCCACATTCAGAGCCGCCTCGACTTCACGGCCATCACCGCACATTACCTCGCCTCCGCCTCTGCTACACATCGCTGCGAAACTCGCTGGCGCGTCAAGACGCCGCCAGGCCACCCCGCGGAGACTCCTCGCGGCCACGGTTGTGCCTGAGCCGCCCTTACGGGCACGACGTGCTACCGCCTGCCTCTGCTCTGCGGCCTCACGCCGAGCCGGCCGCCATCGAGCCGCGCCAGCAAGCCGCCGCCTTCATCACGGCAGCGCTGCGAGTCACCTCCTCGCCGCCCCAGATTACCTCGGCTTCCGTCGCGCCTGCAAGCCGCCTCCTACGGGCTGCAGCAAGTCGCTAAGACCGACAAGTTTACTGCTACCGATTCAACCTGTACGTACAGACGCGAACATCCATTGTGCTATTACAGTCAATTTGCAAAGTCGCCTCAGTATAGACGTGCCTTGCCTGCTGCGGGCTTGCCGGCGTGCCGAGCTACACCTGCGCCCCGCCGGCGCGGCCTTGAGCCGCCCTTCAATTAAAGTCGCCGAGGACGCCGTGAGTCGGCATTTGCTTGTTGCCGCTCTGCCGTAACCCGCCTGCTGCTGCCGCGACCGACTCTGCCTCGCTCTACGCCGGCTGATCCCGCATGGACATGTTGTGCAAGTGCTTTCGCCCCTGTCACAAGCCGCCGGGACGCCGCTGTTGTGCCGAGCCGCCCCGGCCTCACCTCGCCTCTGCCGAGCTCTGGCGTGAGTCACCTCACCTTTCCCGCAAGTCGCTGACCAATGGATTCGCTAATGTGATGCGTGCTTGCTCCGCCTCATCAAGCTACTGTAGCACACGCCACCGGAGAGCCGCCCAACACCTCTGAACCGCTCCGCATCGAAGCCGCTGTTGTTGAGGGCTGTCGGTGTCAAAACCGGCGGATCTCGGATAGGGGGTCCCGAACTGTGCGTCTAAGACGGATGGTAACATGAGGTGAGGGACACGATGCTTACCCAGGTTCGTGCCCTTTTGATGGAGATAATACCCTACATCCTGCTTGATCGATCTTAATGATATGAGTATTACAAGAGTTGATCTACCACGAGATCAAGAGGCTAAACCCTAGAAGCTAGCCTATGGTATGATTGTCTGTCGTCCTACGGACCAAACCCTCCGGTTTATATAGACACAGAAGGGGGCTACGGTTACACAAAGTCGGTTACAAGGGAGGAGATCTACATATCCGTATTGCCAAGCTTGCCTTCCACGCCAAAGAGAGTCCCATCCGGACACGGGACGAAGTCTTCAATCTTGTATCTTCATAGTCCAACAGTCCGACCAAAGGATATAGTCCGGCTGTCCGGAGACCCCCTAATTCAGGACTCCCTCAGTAGCCCCTGAACCAGGCTTCAATGACGATGAGTCCGGCGCACAGATTTGTCTTCGGCATTGCAAGGCGGGTTCTTCCTCCGAATACTCTATAGAAGATTTTGAACACAAGGATAGTGTCCGGCTCTGCAAAACAAGTCCCACATACCATCATAGAGAGAATAATATTTCCATAAATCTAATCTGCTGGCACATTTAGCAACATGACATCATGCCATGGCCCAGTCATTATTCGAACCGTTTTTCTCAACCAGCATTGCACATATCGCGAGACGGTTTTCTTGACACGTCTTGTCGAAGCAGAGATCGTGTCCCCCTTATTACGGGATTCTCATCAATATAGACGTGGGTAACCCAATCGTGCCCGTTGGTATGCCTCCTTGATTTTAGGCAAGTCCCAAACGGCCACGAGGAGGACGCTTGATATTCACCCTCTTTATAAAGAGGCCAAGGCCTGTCCTTTTTCCCCTCTCGTACTCAATTGAATCCTTCCCCCGCCTCGAGTTCCAACACCCAAGACTCAGGTCAGGCGCTTCGGACCTTCAACCATGTCCGGATCCAACCTTTAAGGTTAGTGGATGCCTTCCTCTATCACAGAGGAAGACATCAAGAAGCTAAGAGAGGCCAGGTATTTGACCCTCGAAATCTCGCACAGGCTTCCTGCTCGAGGGCAGGTCATTCCCACTCCCGAACCCGGCGAGAGCGTTGTATTCATCTCTCACTTCCTCCGAGGGCTAGGCCTCGCTCTGGATCCCTTTGTTAGGGGGATCATGTTCTATTATGGGCTGGATTTCCATGACCTGGCCCCGGATTCTCTCCTTCACATCTCGTCGTTCATCGTCGTGTGTGAGGCCTTCCTCCGCATTACCCCACACTTCGGCCTGTGGCTCAAGACTTTCAATGTGAAGCCGAAGATGATCGAGGGGCGACACGCAGAGTGCGGAGGTGCCGTAATAAGCAAAAGTGCCGATGTTCCGTGGCCAGAGGGTTCCTTTCCAGAGGTGTCCGGTTTATGGCAACGGGAGTGGTTTTATATCACAGCTCCCCGAAGTACCAAGTGGGTAGCCGCCCTTGCCTTCCGCTCAGGCCCCTCACCACAACTGACGTCATGGATCAATAAGGGGCTGAACTGGGGGCCAGTAAATGATGTGCCAATATTGCAGAGTCGCATCTGAGATCTCCTTGAGAGAGATGTCAGCCTGGTCACGGTAATGCAAGTCACGCTAGTTCGTCGAGTCCCGCCTTGCAAACGTCGACCCCTCCGTATGTGAGAATTCAACCCGGAAGGACCGCAAACTATTCAGCACTTCCTCGGCATGACGCTCGAAGAGATGTACAAATTGTTTTTCGGACCACAAATAAAGTGTCCGCACACCACCGAGGATGCGGGTCTGATCTGTAATCGCCCAGATACCCAAGTAAGTAATCCCGTGGCCGAACACGCTGTCTTTTTATTTATCATAACATCATTCTGAAAAGTCGCTCCTTGACCAGGACTGGGTAACAAAGGCGAAGATGATCAGGTATTCGGCCCCCCTTCCCGAAGGATCGGCTAATCCAGTACTAGCTAGAATGCTCGAGCCGGCGCCTTATCAGGCGCCCTCAGGGGAAGATAAAGGGGGGAATAAAGAGGCTGAAAACAGGCCTAACTCATTATTCATCCAGACCGGGGGAATTAGCGCCTCCACGAAGGAGGATAACCAGGGAGAAGAATCTGATATTCCCTCTCCCCAAGGAAGGAAGAGGACCACCTCTGAAGACCCGGAAAAAAAGGTTTCCAAACGGGGGAAGAAATCTTCGCCGGAGGGTCCTGCCACGGAGGGTACTTTTGCCGCACAGTGCCCGCAAGGGGATCAGCCCTCTACCGAGCTGTAAGTAACCAAAAAGTACTTAATAGTAAAAATATCCTACATTACTTCTGAAGACAATAACCGAAGCATATATCTTTGTAGTTCGGATCGTAGCCCTTCTCGACAGAGTTCGTCTTCGGGGGATCTTCTTCTGGAGATGATGGAGAGCGAAACACCTCCCCATGCTACCCCGCCTCATGAGGCGGGCGACCCTGAAGTGTCGTCGTGGAGGGTTTCTCCTGATCCGCCAAGGCCAGAGGGTAATCCTTCGGCCACCCGAAGTCCTCAGTATTCGGCTCCTAAAGAGAGCAATAGAAAGAGTCCGGAACCGTCCGGTGTGCGATCGGACGCACTGAAGGATCTTCTGGAGCAAGCGGCCATCTCTGAAGTGCATCGTACGCTAATGGGTACGGTGATTGAGAGGATTTCACCCGTCGAAAGCGGGTTGCACAAAGCTTTTATGAGTCTGCTGAAAGGCTTTGAGGTACGTGAAATAGTGTATGTTTTTGACAGTACCGCACACGTTAGGTGTGCCCTATGCGGATAGTAGCCCCTGAGACTCTGGTTTCCATCGAGAACGGCGGCAAACAGAGGATCATAGTCCCAGGTAATAATCAATCCGCCTTCATGTGCAGGTGGCTGAAGGTCCGGTGGCTAGCTGGACTGATGAGTTTGCCGAGCTGAAGCGACAATTTGATGTGGTAGATGCCGACATCGTGCTTGTCAACAAGCGGCTCGACGAGGCACAGGGTATGTGATTTCCCCGGTGATCAACACATAGTAAGAGGAGCATGATGCCAATATCTTTAATATGTTGTGACTGCAGATGGAGCTGCCGCCGTGGAGACCCTTCAGGCGGAACTTGCCCGAGCCAAGGAACAAGCCAGGAATAGTGATGCGGCCGCTCTAAAGGCGGTCGAAGAGCTGAGGGCCGAACAGGCTGCGCATTGTCAAAGCAAGGAAAAAAATAGCCAAAATGGCCGTTGAGTTGAAAGATGCCGCCGACCGTTACCAGCTTCTTGAAAAAGAATGCCAAGCGAAGGCGACGGACCTAGAGAAGGCCATGGTAGCAGCCAAGGAAGCCCGCTCCAAAATCAGAGCGGCGAAGGAGGAGCTGCGTCAAGCTGGAGATATCGTGGCTGGGAAGCCCTTTTTGTTGCGGACGAAGTTCGGAGATCCGAAGTATGCCCCTCTTGATCAACTATGGAGTTCTGCGGACGCATACGTGGATTTGGCAGCAAGTGCTGCTGATGCGGCCGAGTACTTTAAGGATCAAAAAGATCGTGAAGTGGAAAAGCTGTTCTGGTCACAGTTCAATGTTCCAGTGCGTCCGCTGCTGTTGAATGAGCGAATGGCCGAGTGGGCCAAGCTCCATAGGTTGTCCGGACTTGCCACGAGGTCTGTTGTGGATCATATGTGGCCGGAAGGGCCAAGGCCGAATAGTTATTTTAGTTTAGTGCAACAATTCCTTGGTGCTGTGCCACACATCGACGCTATGAAGAGGTCGGCGTGCATAGAGGGTGCGCGGATGGCACTTGCCCGTGTCAAGACATACTGGGAAGAGATGGAGGCCACCACTATTGCAACCCAGAGTTCGGCCGTGGGCCGAGTATCTGCCGAGCACTACATTGAAGAAGTCCTTGAAGGCGCTCGTTCAATAGAGGCCCAGTGCTTGAAGAATATTATGTTCTAGTGGCATGTATTCCCATTGTAAAAAACAATGTTTTATTGAATTGTAAAGGCTGTGTTTATACTTTTTCCTGAAAGTATTATGATGCCTCCTGTGCGGCCGTTTATGTATATATGTATATAACCTAAAAGTTTGCAGTCGTCGGCTTCAGCCCCCACACATATAATGCGGGGGGTGATACGTCTCCAATGTATCTATAATTCTTGATTGCTCCATGCTATATTATCTACTATTTTGGACATTATTGGGCTTTATTATCCACTTTTATATTATTTTTGGGACTAACCTATTAACCGAAGGCCCGGCCCAGAATTGCTATTTTTTGTGCCTATTTTAGGGTTTAAGAAAAGGAATATCAAACGGAGTCCAAATGGAATGAAACCTTTGGGAACGTGATCTTCTCAGCAAATATGATCCGAGAGACTTGGACCCTACGTGAAGAAAAGAAACAGGAGGCCACGAGGTAGGCGGGCACGCCCACCCCCACCAGGCGCGGCCTCCACCCTCGTGGGCCCCCTGTTGCTCCACCGACGTACTCCTTCCTCCTATATATATCCACGTACCCCCAAACGATCAGATACAGAGCCAAAACCCTAATCCCACCACCGTAACTTTCTGTATCCACGAGATCCCATCTTGGGGCCTGTTCCGGAGCTCCGCCGGAGGGGGCATCGATCAAGGAGGGCTTCTACATCAACACCATAGCCTCTTCGATGAAGTGTGAGTAGTTTACCTCAGACCTACGGGTCCATAGTTAGTAGCTAGATGGCTTCTTCTCTCTTTTTGGATCTCAATACAATGTTCTCCCCCTCTCTTGTGGAGAACTATTCGATGTAATCTTCTTTTTGCGGTGTGTTTGTTGAGACCGATGAATTGTGGGTTTATGATCAAGTCTATCTATGAATAATATTTGAATCTTCTCTGAATTCTTTTATGTATGATTGGTTATCTTTGCAAGTCTCTTTGAATTATCAGTTTGGTTTGGCCTACTAGATTGATCTTTATTGCAATGGGAGAAGTGCTTAGCTTTGGGTTCAATCTTGCGGTGTCCTTTCCCGGTGACAGTAGGGGCAGCAAGGCACGTACTGTATTGTTGCCATCGAGGATAACAAGATGGGGTTTTCTTCATATTGCATGAGTCTATCCCTCTACATCATCTCATCTTGCTTAAGGCGTTACTCTGTTTTAACTTAATACTCTAGATGCATGCTGGATAGCGGTCGATGAGTGGAGTAATAGTAGTAGATGCAGGCAGGAGTCGGTCTACTTGTCTCGGACGTGATGCCTATATACATGATCATACCTAGATATTCTCATAACTATAATCAACTCTGTCAATTGCTCAACAGCAATTTGTTCACCCACTATAGAATACTTATGCTCTCGAGAGAAGCCACTAGTGAAACCTATGGCCCCTGGGTCTGTCTTTATCATATTGATCTCCTACTACTTAGTTATTTCCTTTGCTATTTACTTTGCCTTTATTTTATCTTGCATATTTATCATAAAAATACCAAAAATATTATCTTATCATATCTATCAGATCTCATTGTCGTAAGTGGCCTTATAGGGATTGACAACCCCTATTTGCGTTGGTTGCGAGGATTTATTTGTTTTGTGCATGTACAAGGGACTTGCGTGTAGCCTCCTACTGGATTGATACCTTGGTTCTCAAAAACTGGGGGAAATACTTATGCTACTTTGCTGCATCATCCCTTCCTCTTCGGGGAAAACCAACGCAGTGCTCAAGAGGTAGCAAGAAGGATTTCTGGCGCCGTTGCCGGGGAGGTCTTCGCAAAAGTCAACATACCAAGTACCCATCACATACTCTTATCTCCCGCATTACATTATTTGCCATTTGCCTCTCGTTTTCCTCTCCCCCACTTCACCCTTGCTGTTTTATTTGCCCTCTCTCTCTCTATCCTCCCTCTCTTTCTCTATTTGCCTCTTTTTGCCCGCTTGCTTTTTGTTTGCTTGTGTGTTAGTTTGCTTGCTTGTCACGATGGCTCAAGATAATACTAAATTGTGTAACTTCACTAATACCAACAACAATGATTTTATTAGCACTCCGATTGCTCCTCTTACCGATGCTGAATCTTGTGAAATTAATACTGCTTTGCTGAATCTTGTCATGAAGTATACGTTTTCCGGCCTTCCTAGTGAAGATGCCGCTACCCATCTAAATAGCTTCGTTGATTTGTGTGACATGCAAAAGAAGAAAGATGTGGATAGTGATATTGTTAAATTGAAGCTATTTCCTTTTTCGCTTAGAGATCGTGCTAAAGCTTGGTTTTCGTCTTTGCCTAAAAATAGTATTGATTCATGGAATAAGTGCAGAGATGCTTTTATCTCTAAGTATTTTCCTCCCGCTAAGATCATCTCTCTTAGAAACGATATTATGAACTTTAAGCAACTTGATCATGAACATGTTGCACAAGCTTGGGAGAGAATGAAATTAATGATACGTAATTGCCCTACTCATGGTTTAAATTTGTGGATGATTATTCAAATTTTTTATGCCGGATTGAATTTTGCTTCTAGAAATCTTTTAGATTCGGCCGTGGGAGGCACTTTTATGGAAATCACTTTAGGAGAAGCTACTAAACTCCTAGATAATATTATGGTTAATTATTATCAATGGCATACTGAAAGATCTACTAATAAAAAGGTGCATGGGATAGAAGAAATTAATGTTTTGAGTGGAAAGATGGATGAACTTATGAAATTATTTGCTAATAAAAGTGTTTCTTCTGATCCTAATGATATGTCCTTGTCTACTTTGATTGAGAATAATAATGAATCTATGGATGTGAATTTTGTTGGTAGGAACAATTTTGGTAACAACGCGTATAGAGGAAATTTTAATCCTAGGCCTTATCCTAGTAATCCCTCTAATAATTATGGTAATTCCTACAACAATTCTTATGGAAATTATAATAAGATTCCCTCTGATTTTGAATCTAATATTAAAGAATTTATTACTTCGCAAAAGAATTTTAATGCTATGATTGAAGAAAAATTGCTTAAGATTGATGGTTTGGCTAGGAACGTTGATAGAATTGCTCTTGATGTTGATTCTTTGAAACTTAGATCTATTCCACCTAAGCATGATATCAATTAGTCTCTCAAAGCCATGAGAATTTCCATTGATGATTGCAAAGAAGGAACCGCTAGGATGCGTGCTAAGAAAGATGCCTTTATAAGAGCGTGTTCTTCTAGTTGCTATGGAAATAATGATGAAGATCTAAAAGTTATTGATGTGTCCCCTATTAAATCTTTGTTTTGCAATATGAATCTTGATAATGATGGGACTGAATATGATCCACCTTTACCTAGAAGGCGTTCTAAGAATTCAGAATTTATTGATCTTGATGCTAAAATTGATAAAAGTGGGATTGAAGAAATTAAAACCCTAGATGTTGCTAAACCCACCATTATGGATTTCAAGGAATTTAACTATGAAAATTGCTCTTTTATTGATTGTATTTCCTTGTTGCAATCCGTGCTAAATTCTCCTGACGCTTATAGTCAAAATAAAGTGTTTACTAAACATATCGTTGATGCCTTGATGCAATCTTATGAAGTAAAACTTGAATTGGTAGTTTCTATCCCTAGAAAATTTTATGATGAGTGGGAACCAACTATTAAAATTAAAATTAAAGATCATGAATGCTATGCTTTATGTGATTTGGGTGCTAGTGTTTCCACGATTCCAAAGACTTTGTGTGATTTGTTAGGTTTCCGTGATTTTGATGATTGCTCTCTAAACTTGCACCTTGCGGATTCCACTATTAAGAAACCTATGGGAAGAATTAATAATGTTCTTATTGTTGCAAATAGGAATTATGTGCCCGTAGATTTTATTGTTCTTGACATACATTGCAATCCTTCATGTCCTATTATTCTTGGTAGACCTTTCCTTAGAACGATTGGTGCAATTATTGATATGAAGGAAGGAAATATTAGATTCCAATTTCCATTAAGGAAAGGCATGGAACACTTTCCTAGAAATAAAATTAAATTACCTTATGAATCTATTATGAGAGCCACTTATGGATTGCCTACCAAAGATGGCAATACCTACATCTATTCTTGCTTGTTATGCCTAGCTAGGGGCGTTAAACGATAGCGCTTGTTGGGAGGCAACCCAATTTTATTTTTATTACTTGCTTTTTTCTCCTGTTTAGTAATAGATAATTTATTTAGCCTCTGTTTTGGTTGTGTTTTTTATGTTTAATTAGTGTTTGTGCCAAGTAGAACCGTTGGGAAGACTTGGGGAAAGTCTTGTTGAACTTGCTGTAAAAACAGAAACTTTAGCGCTCACGAGAAATGCTGCCATTTTTATTTAGAAAGTGATATTTAGTTAATTCTTGTTGCAGACGATGAATAGATAAATTACTCACGTCCAGCAATTTATTTTATAATTTTTGGAGTTCCAGATCTTGCGCTAGCTACATATTACTACAGACTGTTCTGTTTTTGACAGATTCTGTTTTTCGTGTGTTGTTTGTTTATTTTGATGAATCTATGGCTAGTAAAATAGTTTATAAACCATAGAGAAGTTGGAATACAGTAGTTATAACACCAATATAAATAAAGAATGAGTTCGTTACAGTACCTTGAAGTGGTCTTTTGTTTTCTTTCGCTAACGGAGCTCACGAGATTTTCTACTTTAAGTTTTGTGTTGTGAAGTTGTCAAGTTTTGGGTAAAGATTTGATGGATTATGGAACAAGGAGTGGCAAGAGCCTAAGATTTGGGATGCCGATAGCACCCCCAAGATAATATAAGGACACCTAAAAGCCAAAGCTTGGGGATGCCCCGGAAGGCATCCCCTCTTTCGTCTACTTCTATCGATAACTTTACTTGGAGCTATATTTTTATTTGCCACATGATATGTGTTTTGCTTGGAGCGTCTTGTATGATTTGAGTCTTTATTTGTTAGTTTACCACAATCATCCTTGCTGTACACACCTTTTGAGAGAGCCATACATGATTTGGAATTTGTTAGAATACTCTATGTGCTTCGCTTATATCTTTTGAGTTATATAATTTTGCTCTAGTGCTTCACTGATATCTTTTAGAGCACGGTGGTGGATTTGTTTTATAGAAACTATTGATCTATCATGATTCACTTAGATTATTTTGAGAGTCTTTAATAGCATGGTAATTTGCTTAAAATCCTAATATGCTTGGTACACAAGATTAATAATAAAACCTTCTTATGAGTGTGTTGAATACTATGATAAGTTTGATACTTGATAATTGTTTTGAGATATGGAGATGGTGATATTAAAGTCATGCTAGTTGAGTAGTTGTGAATTTGAGAAATACTTGTGTTGAAGCTTCTGATTCCCGTAGTATGCACGTATGGTGAACCGTTATGTGATGAAGTCGGAGCATGATTTATTTATTGATTGCCTTCCTTATGAGTGGCGGTCGGGGACAAGCGATGGTCTTTTCCTACCAATCTACCCCCCTAGGAGCATGAGTGTAATACTTTGCTTTGATAACTTGTAGATTTTTGCAATAAGTATATGAGTTCTTTATGACTAATGTTGAGTCCATGGATCATACACACTCTCACCCTTCCACCTTTGCTAGCCTCTCTCATACCGCGCACCTTTTCGCCGGTATCAAACACCCACCATATACCTTCCTCAAAACAGCCACCATACCTACCTATTATGGCATTTCCATAGCCATTCCGAGATATATTGCCATGCAACTTTCCACCGTTCCGTTTATTATGACACACTCCATCATTGTCATATTGCTTAGCATGATCATGTAGTTGACATCGTATTTGTGGCAAAGCCACCATTCATAATTCTTTCATACGTGTCACTCTTGATTCATTGCATATCCCGGTACACCGCCGGAGGCATTCATATAGAGTCATATTTTGTTCTAAGTATCGAGTTGTAATTGTTGAGTTGTAAGAAAAATAAAAGCGTGATGATCATCATTATTAGAGCATTGTCCCAGTGAGGAAAGGATGATGGAGACTATGATTCCCCCATAAGTCGGGATGAGACTCCGGACGAAAAATAAAAAAGGAAAGAAAAAAAGAGGCCATAAAAAAGAAGAAGAAGAAGAAAAGGCCCAAAAAAAATGAGAGAAAAAGAGAGAAGGGACAATGCTACTATCCTTTTACCACACTTGTGCTTCAAAGTAGCACCATGATCTTCATAGTAGAGAGTCTCTCATGTTATCACTTTCATATACTAGTGGAAATTTTTCATTATAGAACTTGGCTTGTATATTCCAATGATGGGCTTCCTCAAAATGCCCTAGGTCTTCATGAGCAAGCAAGTTGGATGCACACCCACTTAGTTTCTTTTTAAGCTTTCATATACTTATAGCTCTAGTGCATCCGTTGCATGGCAATCCCTACTCACTCACATTGATATCTATTGATGGACATCTCCATAGCCCGTTGATACGCCTAGTTGATGCGAGACTATCTTCCCCTTTTTGTCTTCTCCACAACCACCATTCTATTCCACCTATAGTGCTATGTCCATGGCTCACGCTCATGTATTGCGTGAAGATTTAAAAAGTTTTGAGAATGTCAAAAGTATGAAACAATTGCTTGGCTTGTCATCGGGGTTGTGCATGATTTAAATATTTTGTGTGGTGAAGATGGAGCATAGCCAGACTATATGATTTTGTAGGGATAACTTTCTTTAGCCATGTTATTTTGAGAAGACATAATTGCTTTGTTAGTATGTGATATGTCTCCAACGTATCTATAATTTTTGATTGCTCCATGCTATATTATCTACTGTTTTGGGCAATATTGGGCTTTATTTTCCACTTTTATATTACTTTTGGGACTAACCTATTAACCGGAGGCCCAGCCCAGATTTGCTGTTTTATGCCTATTTCAGTGTTTCGAGGAAAAGGAATATCAAACGGAGTCAAAACGGAACGAAATCAACTGGAGAAGTTATTTTTGGAAGGAAACCTACCGGATAGACTTGGACCCTACGTCAGAAGATGAAGGAGGTGCTCACGAGGGTAGGGGGCGCGCCGCCCCCCTGGGGCGTGCCCCCCTGCCTCGTGGCCCCCCTTCGGTCCTCTGACGTACTTCCTGCACCCATATATATCGTCGTACCCTAAAACTTCCAGAACATAACCTAGATCGGGAGTTCCGCCGCCAGAAGCCTCCGTAGCCATCGAAAGCCAATCTAGACCCGTTCCGGCACCCTGCCGGAGGGGGCAATCCTTCTCCGGTAGCCATCTTCATCATCCCGGTGCTCTCCATGACGAGGAGGGAGTAGTTCCCTCGGGGCTGAGGGTATGTACCAGTAGCTATGTGTTTGATCTCTCTCTCTCGTGTTCTTGATTTGGCACGATCTTGATGTATCGCGAGCTTTGCTATTATAGTTGGATCTTATGTTTCTCCTCCCCCTCTTCTCTCTTGTAATGAATTGAGTTTCCCCTTTGAAGTAATCTTATCAGATTGAGTCTTTAAAGATTTGAGAACACTTGATGTATGTCTTGCCGTGGATATCTGTGGTGACAATGGGATATCACGTGATTCACTTGATGTATGTTTTGGTGACCAACTTGTGGGTTCCGCCCACGAACCTATGCATAGGGGTTGGCACACGTTTTCGTCGTGATTCTCCGGTAGAACTTTGGGGCACTCTTTGAGGTCCTTTGTGTTGGTTGAATAGATGAATCTGAGATTGTGTGATGCATATCGTATAATCATACCCACGGATACTTGAGGGTGACATTGGAGTATCTAGGTGACATTAGGGTTTTGGTTGATTTGTGTCTTAAGGTGTTATTCTAGTACGAACTCTAGGGCTGTTTGTGACACTTATATGAATAGCCGAACGGATCGATTGGAAAGAATAACTTTGAGGTGGCTTCGTACCCTACCATAATCTCTTCGTTCGTTCTCCGCTATTAGTGACTTTGGAGTGACTCTTTGTTGCATGTTGAGGGATAGTTTTATGATCCAATTATGTTAGTATTGTTGAGAGGACTTACACTAGTGAAAGTATGAACCCTAGGCCTTGTTTCAACACATTGCAATACCGTTTACGCTCACTTTTATCATTAGTTACCTTGCTGTTTTTATTATTTCAGATTACAAATACCTTTATCTACTATCCATATACCACTTGTTTCACCATCTCTTCGCCGAACTAGTGCACCTATACAATTTACCATTGTATTGGGTGTGTTGGGGACACAAGAGACTCTTTGTTATTTAGTTGCAGGGTTGCTTGAGAGAGACCATCTTCATCCTACGCCTCCTACGGATTGATAAACCTTAGGTCATCCACTTGAGGGAAATTTGCTACTGTCCTACAAACCTCTGCACTTGGAGGCCCAACAACGTCTACAAGAAGAAGGTTGTGTAGTATACATCAGTATGCTTGAAGTATTATTATTTTTATGTCAATATTAAACTTTTGTCTTGAATTTTTCGGATCTGAATATTCATATCACAATTAAGAAGAATTACATTAAAATTATGCCAAGTAGCACTCCGCATCAAAAATTCTATTTTTATCATTTACCTACTCGAGGACGAGCATGAATTAAGCTTGGGGATGCTTGATACGTCTCCAACGTATCTATAATTTTTGATTGCTCCATGCTATATTATCTACTATTTTGGACATTATTGGGCTTTATTATCCACTTTTATATTATTTTTGTGACTAACCTATTAACCGGAGGCCCAACCCAGAATTGCTGTTTTTTTTGCCTATTTTAGGGTTTCAAAGAAAAGGAATACCAAACGGAGTCCAAACGGAATAAAACCTTCGGCAACGTGATTTTCTCAACAAATATGATCCGTGAGACTTGGACCCTACGTCAAGAAAAGAAACAGGAGGCCACGAGGTAGGGGGGTGCGCCCACCCCCACCAGGCGCGCCCTTCACCCTCGTGGCCCCCCTGTTGCTCCACCGACGTACTCCTTCCTCCTATATATATATCCACGTACCCCCAAACGATCAGATATGGAGCAAAAACCCTAATTCCACCGCCGTAACTTTCTGTATCCATGAGATCCCATCTTGGGGCCTGTTCCGGAGCTCCACCGGAGGGGGCATCAATCACGGAGGGCTTCTACATCAACACCATAGCCTCTCCGATGAAGTGTGAGTAGTTTACCTCAGACCTACGGGTCTATAGTTAGTAGCTAGATGGCTTCTTCTCTCTTTTTGGATCTCAATACAATGTTCTCCCCCTCTCTTGTGGAGAACTATTCGATGTAATCTTCTTTTTGCG